>NC_092431.1:4500854-4656854 GCF_036169615.1 Heliangelus exortis
ATTACAGGTTTGGAAATTACAGGGTGGCTGAGATAACAGTTTGGTGTTGGCAGAAAGGGAAGATTCTGCTCTTTACTCCCTCCACCCACCATCTACTCACAACCTGGGTACAGAGAGCTCTGGCATTTTCCTGACCCTGTGCTGATTCACTTTGCCATGCAGGGAAAAAAAAAAAAAAAAAAAAAAAAAAAGCAGTTTCTTCTTGCCAGGAGAGTGAGGCTGAACTGGCTCAGCCCTCAGACTTAATATAACATGTCACTGAAAGGGAGTTTTGTAACCAGCTTAAGCTGCTCTGGTCTAAGGCAGTGCTGTCCCCAAAAAGATGCATTCCCACCCTCTACTCCTTTGCTTGCCAAGTATTTCTGCTACTGCATGTGCTGGCAGAGAGCTATCTTTTTTGGTTTTCTGAAAGGTAAAGCAACCAACAAAAACAAGGTCAGTTTTCTTTGATCTTTCCCAAGGAAAAGAAAACCAAAACAAAGACCAATGAAGATAAAACACCACCAACAATTGAAGAAACCAAGCTGAAAGATGGCCATTTTTAATTCATCCTCCTAGATAAACTCTCTTTCTGGTTGGCAGTGGCTTTCCAAGCCCGTCATGTCCCAGCAATCATATTCTTGCTAATTTTTTATCCTGCAAGCTCCAGCTCAAGTAGCATTTGTTCTGAATAGCACCTACATCACTGCTTGTCTCTGCTTTGATCCATTGTATGAACATTCCGCTGGGCAAAAGACATCATCAGGGTGCTCGTATACTGATTAAAACATCTGCAGCTTTTTGATGGTCCTGTGCCAGGAAAGTCAGGCAATCAGTGATGATTTTGCAGGGCACCACGGATGGCCCTTGGTACCGGCAGCCACGAGGGGGCATGTTGGGCTTTCGCTGCTGTGCCTCGCTGCTCTGCGAGCAAGTTCTTCAAGAAAATCAGGCAAATCTTACATAAAACACCATCCCTGTTAACATCCATCCATCCTGCAAGAACAGGCTTTGATTTCTACATAAATGGCTGGTCAGATTGGAAGTGATTGTCATATGATTGAAATAGATCTCTTATGTCACTCCGTCAAAACAGAACGGGGATGGTGAGTCATGCTTTGCAAAAAGCAGGAAGTTTGGGTTTGTTGGCACAAATTTTTATTATAAAGGGAAAATTACAGGGCTGTATTGCCATGTTTGTCTCAAGGATTTGTGAATAACAATGGCCATGCTGTAGAGAAATGTTTCCAAACCAGAAAACCAAAACTTTTCAGATAACAGTTTTAATGCCTTATGCCTCAGTGGGAAGGAATCTTGGAGTCCAGAGGAAAATGTGTAGTGTTGAGAAAATGTGGAGCCCCCTAAAAAGGCTGCAAATGAAAGACATCTGGGACAGGGCGGTGGGAGGAAGTACAAGAAAATGAGGTAATTCTCATGGGTGTGAGAGGGACACTTGCACGAGGTTGTTATTGTTTTGCCTTAAACTTAATAAACCTTCCTGAACCAGTGCAAAGGTAGGAATTGTTCCAATATCCTAATATCCAATATCCTAAAACGTGTGGGGTACTGTGTGTGTGTCTCTAAACCCCTCGAGAAATTATGAGGACAAGAGATAAATTACTGCAAAAAGCATGGCACAGAACTAGATTTTTCTGCAGAGTCTATAAATATAATAGGCTTTCAAATTTAAATATATTAGAGTTACCCTTCAGCATGACTGTTCAAAACATCACTATGCAAGAAAGATTAATTTATATGGGAACAGGTGCAGGGGACTGCTGGTGAGATGAATGGGGGAGCAGAGAGCCAAAAGTGTAAGGGAAAAATAAAAGCCTTGGCTTGGTTTGCCTGGCAAAACAGAGGAATTTGATTAGTCTTTATAAAGATGTCAATGGGTAGACATTCAAGAGCAGAGCTATCTAAATAAAGAACATATTAGCATAAGATCATGTGGGTGCAATTTTAAAAAAAATGCCATTTAAGTGACTAAAAATGACATGAGCCATTTGGCACGTGGCACAAGGTAAACACTTTCAGACTTTGTTATAGTAAAGTTTAAAAAAAAACCTCCAAAACCTGACGGGTTGCAATTCAGTGTTTGTCTGGGGAGTTTCCATGACCTGACTATGCATACCTCTGGTGCTTTACAAGATGTGTGTTTCCAACTCATCAGAAAATAAGAGTGCAAACAGGAAGAAAAACTTAGGTAGAAGTCTAAAAATAACAATTACCAGTACTTTTTAAAAAGAGTTCACTGGGTAATCAAAGAGCCAGAATTTCAAAATCATGAGAGAAAATACATTGGCAATTCCTGTTTTATTAGTGGACTGGAGAGATTGATTAAAAAAGAGAAAAATAAATAAGCAAGGAAAAGCAGAAAATAAAAAAGTGTTGGTATAAATGAGACGTTATGAGAAACAGAGTAGTTATTGGAAAGTGAATCTCATCAAAGGAAATCCATAGCTGGCAAGGCTAAATCCCAGAAAACCCTAATAATGGTAAAGGCCCCATTCCTAGATGGACATGATTAAAATGTCAATAATGATGGAAAGTGTTCATTGAACATTTATGATCTGTTTGTAAAGAAGCAGGAAGATAGCGGGTGGATTACTTAACAGTGATGTGATAAATTTTAGTCCATTAATAACCAGTGATGCTCTTGTCTTCTGTGGCCCAATAGCTCTGACACAGCAGCTTCAGGACCCCTCATCTGTTGATGTTTACCTTTGGTAAACCTTGGGAAATTCTAGAAAGCTGAAAAAGTACCAGGTTGGTATCTGTCTTCAGAGAGGACACTTATAGGGTATGTGATAAATGCAGACCTAAGAGCAGTTGCTGGCTAAATACCAAAAAAAAGTTGGTATGTCACTCAGGTTAAAGAATTAGTAATGCCAGTCAGAGATCTAAGAGAAATCTCATTTCATGCTTCAAGAAGACAACAAATAATTCAATTTCCTCTGGAAGGTGTAATAGGTGTTTTAATGGGTTTTTAGTTAGAACTGCACAGTCCTTTAATGAAAAATAAAGGGTCACAAAGCACATATTAAACACGAGCCACACAGATTTTTTTTTTTAGAACTGGTTATAAATTATTACTAAGACTACTTCAAAGGGGATCCTTCCCTGATCATGGGTGCTACACTACACATGTATATAATCAATATTTTCATTAATCATTTGGAAGTAAACATAAAATCACTCCTAATACAATTTGTGGATGACATCTGCTTCGGCAGGGTGGGTCCATCAGAATGAGAAGGGCTGTTGTTTCAGAACATGGTAAAATAGGTGCAGATAAAGGGACTGCCTCATAGGACAGTCAAATGCAAAGCCATTAGAGAATGACAAGCACCAGGCTGTGTGTTAATGACCTACAGTCAGCGTTTGCTCCCATGCAAGGCACACCCAGAGCCTTCTGTACCCCTGGATACAGATGAGCACAGCACAGTAATCACCACATTCTGAAATGCAGTGCTGAAAAAAATTGCAACAGGGAAGGACAGAAAGCTAATTTAAGGGCTTAAGGAAATGCTTTACTAAGAGAATGAAAGAGTTTGTAACTTCCTTGGTTTGTCACAAAGAATCACAGATTCAGCCAGGTTGGAAAGGACCTCTGAGATCATCAAGTCCAACCCTTGATCCACTTCCACCATAGTTACTGAAAGTCACATCAGTCTCTTCTCAAAAACTTCCAGGGATGGAGAATCCACCACCTCCCTGGGCAGCCCATTCCAATGCCTGATCACCTTCCCTGGAGAGAATTTTTTCCTAATATCCAACCTTCGCCCTCCCTGTAAAGACTTTTTTCCCTAATGTCCAACCAAAACCTCCCCTGGCAGAGCTTAAGTCCCTGCCCTCTTGTCTTACTGGAAGAAGAGCCCGACCCCCCCCCCCGGCTCCAACCTCCTTTCAGGGAGTTGTAGAGAGTGATGAGGTCTCCCCTGAGCCTCCTCTTCTCCAGACTAAAGACACCAGAAGTCACTGCTGTAATTTGATAAACTACATACCTACCTCCACAGGAAGGAATGATGACAGAAAAAGACTCAAGGTGGAAGAACAAGTCATGGCATGATCCCTCTCAGGCCGTGGGTGTGTGAAACACCAGCTCTGGTGACAGGAACCAAAGGAGCAGCTCCTCCTGATCCCCAGAGCAAAGGAGAGAAGGGTAACAGCTGGACAGGGAGGAAATGTCCCCTGAAGGATGCAGAGGTCTCACCTGCTTCACAGAACCACAGAATGCTAGGGATTGGGAGAGACCTTGAGACATCATCGAGTCCAACCCCCCTGCCAGAGGAGAAGCACCTTGTGTAGGTCACACAGAACATGTCCAGGCAGGATTTTGATGCCTCCAGAGAGGGAGACTCGTAACCTTCCCGGGCAGCCTAGTCCCGTATCCCATCACCTTCAAAGTGATGAAGTTTTCCTTATGTTTACACAGAACCCCCTATGCTCCAGCTTGCACTTGTTACCCCTTCCCCTATCCTTGGACCTGGCCCCATCTTCCTGCTTGAAAGAAGAAATCAAAATCTGTGATTACATGGAGGAAATATAAGTCACCTCAGGTGGCTTCTGAGGCTGTTGTGTCACGTACCCCCCACACCTCAGCTGGAGCCCGGATAGCCGGGGCTGCCATTAGGAGGGGAACGAACTCCTGAGGCGAGCGCTTGATGCTGCCATGCCCTTTCCTGAAGGCGCTTGGCTGGGGAAGGTGCCTGAAGCCACAAACACCGCTACAAACACCTCAAGAGGTAGATGAGGGTGCCTACAAACACCCACCCCGCAGCCTCCAGCACTGAGGCGCGGCACTCACTGCCCTTCCCGCCCGACGCATCCACTCCGCCCCGCAGGGGACGCTTCTCCCGTCCTATCCCTCCCTTTCCCCCCCCCCCGTCCCGCCGCCGGGTGGTGCGCGCCGCTGTCCCCGCCCTGCCGGCCCGGAGCAACGGCCACGTCTCCAGCCCGGCAGAGGGAAGGGTGGGAAGGGGCGGGGCTTCGCCTCCCGTCCCTCCAGTCACAGCACATGTGTCTCGGCGGCTCCGCCAATGGCGAGGCAGGCCGGTGAATCATGCGCTTCTGATTGGTGGGAGCGGCCGTAAGAGGGAGGGGAGAGAGCGGCGTGACTCCCATTGGCCCGGCGGCTCTGTTGACAAACACGGCTTCCTCCCGCCTACCAGGGCCAATCAAAAGGAAGCGGCGCCAAGAGTGGCGTGGAGACGGACCAATCGCATCCCTCCCCGCTGCGGAGGGGCGGGCGGTGGCGCCAGGGGCGGGTGCGTTCGGGGTGCCGGTACGTGGCGGGCGGGGCGGGGAGCGCTGCGGTGCGCGGCGGGGAGCCCATAGTGTGGCGGTGGCGGTATCGGCATTGGCAGCAGCGGCAGCAGCAGCGTTAGCAGCAGCGTTCATGTCCTAACGGCGGGCGAGGCGGGGGCCCCTCCATGCGGGGGCCGCGGTACCGCAGCGCTCTGGCCGCTTTTACCGTGTTGGTGCTGTTGGGGATAGCGGCGGGTGGCCCCGAGCCGCCTCCGGGCGATGCCGCGGCTGTGGAGGCCGCTTTCGGATTGGGGGCGGCAGCTGCTCCCGCCGCTTTGCCGGCCGGTTCCGCTGACGTGACGGTGGAGGATGATGAAGCCGGTGTGGCCCCTACGGCTCCCGGTGAGCAGGAGTCCGAGGAGAGCGGAGAGGCCCGGCCCGGGGGCAGGTGGGTGATGGCGGGGGGTGTGGAGTCGGTGTCTGGGGCTGCTGAGCGGGTACCGGCTGTCCGGGTGTGTGTCAGTGCGTGGAGATGCTGAGGAGGGCATTAACGCCCTTTTAGGGGTGCTTAACCCGGTCGGTACCCGGGGCATGGGTCACTGCATCCGGGGAGGGGTGGGCAGCGTCCAGGTTGGGTTCCCGGGGGTGCTGGGGAGGTTGGTGGGGATGTGCCCCGACTAGGGACCGGCTGCTGAGGAAGGGGGGGTGGTACCTGGTGCAGGAGTGGGCTGGGAGGGGATCTCCGAGGGGAATTGCACTTTTGGGGGGGGGGTTCGGTAGTTGGTGAGGCGGGAGAGTTGAGCTGCGGGTGGTTCAGAGAGGAAGCGGTACCCGGGAAGGCTGCAGGAGGAACGAGGGTGCTGCGAGCTGGTGTCTGGGGTTAAAGCTATGGGGACAGGCAGGGAAAAGTGTCTGAGGGTTGGAAAGGAGGAGGGATAAGGGGTCGGGGAGATGAGTCCCGTGATGGGGCGGGAGGTGAGCTGGAAGGGGCAGCGCAGCCATGGAGAGGCTGTGGCGGTAAGGAAAGGGCTTTTCGGGACCGCAGCATCGCTGCTGAGGTTCTGCGGGTGTTCGTAGTGAGAAAAGGCGCATTAATTCTTGGACAAATCAGCTGCCGGGTATCACGCTGTGTGACATCTGGCCCGTCTGCTTCCCCCGGTAATACCGAATCCCGATCCCTGCCCGGGCTTGTCACCCCCTGTGCCTGCAGGGGGGGGAGGCCCAAAAAACCTCGGCATCTGCGGTCCGAACTCTTTCCAGCCCCCGCAAGTTGTGCGGAGCATCGTGTCCCTTTCTCTCACCTCTCTTTCTGTTAAAGAAATCGCGGTTTCTTTTTGCTTAATCGCCTGTTAAACAAAGCCACGGGTGGGTGCTTGGAGGGAGGTCGGACACGCAGGACAAATTGCCGAGCAAGATGGAAAATGTAACAAGGGGAAATAATATACCCAAAACCCACATGTGTCAAGAAGCTCTGGCACAAGAAAGATTTTAATGAATGACTCAAGTGCGGAATGTTCCTGAGCTGCTTTCAGTCTGTTTCTGAATTGGCTGAGAAAGATGAGGTGATAAAGCCACAGCCAGAGTTTAAAGGAAGAGGAGTGTGGCTAAATGCCTGCTGTATTTGAGAGACTCTTCCAAAAATTAAAGGCCCAAAGCTTTTTGTTAGTATATCCAAGCATTCACTTAGAGCAAGAAACTGACTGATAACTTGGCATCCTGTTTTCTTTGAGGAAAATCTGTTAATCTGTTAGCAACAGGATCATTATTTTGAGTATCAGGCCATCCAAATCCTGCTCAGTTTATCACAATTCTATGGTTTTCAGTTTTTAATAAGACCTTCATTTATTTAGCCTTGAAAATATTTTTAAAAAAATAGTTTTCTCTTTGACAACTAGAAATAAATAAAATGCATGAAAGATGTGTGATTTAGTAATTTAAGCCTGTGATTAAATGTAGCTGTTCTCTAATTGATTAGTGAATAGGAATAGATTTGCTGTCATCAAGTAAAAATAGAATGGCTGCCTGGCCATAATATGTGCCTGCATTTGTTTATTTTTTTTCATGTCTGTTTGTCACATCTCTGCTCACCTCAGCTGATTGTTTTTTCAGCAATAAATGTATTACAACCGGTCAGTAGGATTTGATAAAACAAACAACAAAACCCAGCCCCCCCCCTGTTTTTGTTCTGTAGGCAAATGAATGTCGTCATCTTTGTTTTGAGGATTTTTTTAATTTCCTAGAAGGAAGTGTGAGTGTTGGTGAATTACTCTGCTCTTGCCATACAAACATGCAGGTTTTGAAATTGAAATAGCTGTTTAGACTTCAAGTTTGACATACAGCTGTATTTGCAATGTCCCAAAGAGCTTCTGAGGGCTGAGGGCACTATGCTTCATTTTTGGGGGGTTTGTTTGGGTTTTTGTGGGTTTTCGTTGTTTGGTTTTGTTTTGTGCTTGGTTTTCTTTTTTTACAAACTGAAACAGGAAGAGTGGTAAATATTGTACCAAAGTGATAAGTTCTCCTTTTTCCAACAAAAGCAACTTATTTGAATAAATACAGGTTTTTTCTTATTTCAAGTGTGTGGATGAGCTCAGTAAGTGTTCCTTCTCTCTCCTGTTTACATTTTTCCTTAGAGTCTTAGCTCTTTCTTTCTCTTTGTAGGTAAATCAGATACTTTCACTTCTATAAAGTAGAACAGAGCTGTGCTCAGGCCACCTGATCTCAAAAAGTGAGCTGTGCTCATGGTGGGATTTAAAAACAGTTTTAACACTCAGAAGTTGTCGTTTTTCTGTCTGTGTGGAAGTTTACTGTAGATACTTTGCATAGTTTCAAGGGGGGAACATTATAACTTCAATAACAAGCTCATTTCTGTGGGTGAAAAAAGGAAATGGTCAGAAAACATTTTCATTTAACCATAGAGGCTATATAGGTGGCTGGGGGGGGGGGGGAATATGTCCAGATGTGTTTTCATATTGACAAAGTGCAAATAAAATCTGACTTTATGGTATTAGCTTAGTCTCTGCCAGCTGCTGTGATTCCAGATGTCTTTTTATGCACTGTTACACTGGCCCCTTGCTTTAGTCCTTCTGCCAGCCATCTGTAAGGGCCCAGAAGGGATTTTCTCCTCCATCACTTGCTTCATACTCTGTTCTGGAGCAGCAGTTAGAGGTGAAGTACATGAGTGTCTTCAGCATTCATTTTTCAGGTGCCTTGTTGGTAGATCATAGAATCATAGAATCATAGAATCATAGAATCCTAGGGGTTGGAAGGGACCTCGAAAGATCATCTAGTCCAACCCCCCCTGCCAGAGCAGGGCCACTTAGAGTACATCGCCTAGGAACGTGTCCAGGCGGGTTTTGAATGTCTCCAGTGAAGGAGACTCCACAACCCCCCTGGGCAGCCTGTTCCAGGGCTCTGTCACCCTTACAGTAAAAAAATTCTTTCTGATATTCAACTTGAACCTCCTATGCTCCAACTTACACCCATTACCCCTTGTCCTATCACTGGTCACCATAGAGAAAAGCCTAGCTCCATCTCCCTGACACTCACCCCTTACATATTTGAAAACATTGATGAGGTCACCCCTCAGTCTCCTTTTCTCCAAACTAAAGAGACCCAGCTCCCTCAGCCTTTCCTCATAAGGGAGATGCTCCACTCCCTTAATCATCTTAGTAGCTCTGCGCTGGACTCTTTCAAGCACTTCCCTGTCCTTCTTGAACTGAGGGGCCCAGAACTGGACACAATACTCCAGGTGCGGCCTCACCAATGCAGAATAGAGGGGGAGGAGAACCTCTCTTGACCTACTAACCACACCCTTTCTAATGCACCCCAGGATGCCATTGGCCTTCTTGGCCACAAGGGCACATTGCTGGCTCATGGTCATCCTCTTGTCTACCAGGACCCCCAGGTCTCTTTCACCTTCACTGCTCTCCAGCAGGTCAGCCCCCAACCTATACTGGGACATCGTGTTGTTCTTCCCCAAATGCAAAACTCTACACTTCCCCTTGTTGAATTTCATCTTGTTCCTCCCTGCCCAACTCTCCAGCCTGTCTAAGTCTGTTTAAGTAACTGCTTAGTTTGGAGTAAATTCTCTGTCTTCTTTTTTCCCCTCCCCCCTCTGATCCAAGCTTTTCCCCCTCTCTAGTATATGTTTGATGTAATACACTCCCCAGTATAATCCATGATTCACTTCCACCAAATGTCTTGCTGTTTTAGGAATTTGCAGGCTTGATGCTATTTGTCTATATCCTCCTCCCTTCCTTGGCATTTTATTGTGACTTTTGACCTTAAGTTGGGTAATTTTTGTGTGGGATGGTACATAGAATTGAAGTCTACTTTGGCAGTGTTAGAAAGCATCAATGTTGTTTGAAGCTGGCTTCTTTGGTCAAGGTAGTCCTTAAGTTTTACCCCAGTCAGAGGGTGGTGTTGAGAAAGCCAGTGATAAGGTATCATTTTGCAGACAATAATAGAGCTTATCAGAATTAAGTGGTATAAAAGTTAAGCCAGGAAATCCTTTTTCTTGCTACTTATGATTAGGTGTCCCAAAGATGCATCCAGAATGTTTCAGTTTAATTTAATAGAATTGCAGGTGCAGTCTTAACCTCTTTACCCAACAAAGTCTTGCAAAGAGATGGCTAAAAAAATGGCTCTTTATTCTTGAATCATGGCCATATTCTAGTGTTGCTGGCAAGAATTCAGTGTAAGAATTGAACATAATACACTACACTAACCTTAGGATAGCACTGTGGGGTGACAAAAAGCAAATGGCCTGCCTGTTTTTAAGCTCCAAAATGATTTCTTGAAGTAGTTGCCTGGATTGTTTTTATCAGAATATGTTAATCTTCTGCTGCATCAGACTAGCTGAAGGATGAGAAGATCTCTTGTCACCACCACATACTCTCAGTACATCAAGCTGAAGCAGTGGTATCTCAGAGAGGAGGAAAACTTGAGGAAAGGAAAATATAGTGAGAAAATATAACACTAGCATGGGCCTAAGGCATGGGTAGACAAATTGGAGATCTTATACTGATTAAAGTTCAAGTGACAGGATTTTAATCCCTTGCAGATGGGTAGAACAGGTATTAAGATTTTTAATTTATAGGAATATAAAGTAGCAAAGGATTTTATTACAACAGTGAAGATTATTAGCAAGTGTTTTTTTCTGGCATGCAGGAAGTAGATGCTCTTTGAAGTCCCTTCCAACACAAACTATGCTATGATTTTATTATTGTTAAAGATCAAGATGAAGCTTAGACCAGAAACATGACTTTTTAATTCAAGATGAGTAATTTGGTAAAAACCCAGGGATAAACTAATGCTTTTCTTGCACTAAGTTCCAGTTCTGAAGGTAGCCACATGCAGGATTTAGGTGTAGCTCAGCAGGTCCTGTTCTCGTGTCTCATAAAAGTGATTTTTCAGTAGGTGGAGTTGGTGAAACAAAGTCATGGTAATAGATGGTGGCCAAGGGGGTTAATAAGGAGCCCCCTTGTATGGTCTTGGTACAAATGTTCCCTCTGAAGGTGTAATTTTTGGGGTTGCACCACAGTTTGGGTGACTGGAGGTCAGGGTGCAGGCACAGATTGCACAGCTGCTGTCTTGGGTTGTGGTGGTGAGGTTTGGTAAGTGAGAACTCTTGGGGAAGGTTGAGGTTTGTGTCTGGTGGGGGAAGATGATCTGGAAAGGTAAGATACAGAGGCATAAAACATTTGTTACCTGAGGGACAAGTGAAGTGGGAAAAATTAGATAAGGGAAAACAATGGGAAGGAAACATTTCATGGTGTGATTTTTCAGATTTTTCTTCTTTCCTCTGTGAAACTTTCCTCTGTTCTAGCTACACTTCTACCTTTTTCATAACCTAGTTGCCAGCTGGATCAACATAAAATTTAAATAAACCAGCTTGAAATAATATATTTATGCAGTCGTAGAGGATTTCAGATAAATTGTTTTACCAGAAAGCAAAGAGATTCTGTGAAATGTGTATCCAAGACCTCTGTGTGAGTATGTGTTTACAGTGCTTGAAAATAATCTCCTGCAGTCCAGTTTATCATTAACCTGGTCTTGGTTTCTCTACAGTTGGAATAATGATAAGTACTCAGGTTATAAAACCTTGTGTATTCTACTGTTCAAATATTTGCACAATTGGTACTTTTCTAACAGTTTCACAATCTTTTGGAGGAATGTGGTGTTTGGCCACCTTCAGAAGTAGAAGATATTGTGTCATTTTTGGTAGAAGTTAAAGACTTTGGAAATTTTTTGTTTATGAACAAGACAGTGTTGTAGGGCACAATAAAATAATCATTTGGGTTACTTTTACATGGAAAAATATAGCAGTTTATGTGATCTTTGTTATAGGTGATGTAATAAGCCACTGCCCTTGAACATGTTTTATTTTTTATTTTAGTTTCTCTCACTTTAAAGAAAAATCAGAGCCTCTATCATTTCCTCTCTAAACATCAGCCTACTACTCTGGGAACTTTGGACAAGGCTTTAGTTCTACAGAATAATTTAGTGTTCCTTATTGTTTACAGTAATGATTCATATACTGTCTGTGTGTGTATAGCCTCCTCCCTGCCTTTTCACCCCCACTCAAAAACAGTTAATCCACCCATCAGGTTTATTTGCACAGTTCCTTATTCTCATTGAAACCAATGTCTATAAAGGTCTTTCTGGGTCACTGGCTCCAGCCACCCTCAGTGCAAGCAGTTTGTAAAGTGATCAAGCTCTACTTCCACAGCCTGTCAGCCTGCTGCAAGCCAAATCTGCCAACACATCCCAGCTTTTTCAGGTCAGAGTGAAACAATCTTCAAGGGAAAAAAGGTTTTTTCTCTCTGATGTGTTTTCTTTCTGATGTGTTGTTTAGTTTTCTCGTTTGTTTGGGTTGGGTTGGGTTTTTTCCAAGCTTTTTAAATTATTATTATTTTAATGCTTGAATTCTAGCCCAGTCAGAAATGTGTGTTTTTACTGGACTGCTGTGTAAGCAACAAGATTTACTAAAATTGATGATCTTCACCTGCCATTCCCAGGTATCCCTGGAGAGAGAGGCTATGTCAAACCTGAGCTGCACAGAGCACTTTGTGTGCTTTGTTGTCTGCAGGCATTGGTTTCTTCCAGAGGTGTTGAAAAGTTAGCTATGACTTAGTATTTCTTACCTCCCAATTTACTGGTTTAATTATTTCAGGTTTTGGTTGTTTGGAAAGGACATACTAAACATGAGTGTGAGGAGGGACTGGAGTAAATAGGACCTATACTGTTCACATAAATATCTCAAAAGTTGATCTCATTCAGTGTTGTAGTGGTAACACCTGCATGTAGGAGCAGCAAATCAGTTTTCTTCCCCCAAAACTGAACTCTTAAAGTGCATTAATAGCCTGTAAATTAGCTTGACATCCATCCTGAGATTTCAGCTTTTCTACTGGCTCTAACTACTCTCTGTAGAGCTATCAAGTTCACCTGCAGTTCTGCAGAATATATAGACTTGACTTCAAAGTTTTACCTGGACTGTGTAAAATACAGAAAACAGCTCATAGATAAATTCCATAGTTCTGTACTTCTGACTGAATGCTTCCAACTTGCAGATCTCTAGTAATTATCAGTACCTTGGATGGACGAATTGCTGCACTGGATCCAGAAAACAGTGGGAGAAAACAGTGGGATCTGGATGTGGGATCAGGTTCTCTTGTGTCCTCCAGTCTCAGTAAACCAGAGGTAAGGCTCAATCTCTTTGCTGATTAAATCTTTAAAAACAGAACTGTCTTTAATAAAATGAATGACACTTCCTTCGTGCTTGATAGATGTTAAATAATGCAGTGAACTTAGTACGGACAAAGTTTGATGGCTGTTCTCAGACTTTTTTTTTTGGAGTGATTACATCATGTTGCCGTTTCAAACTGGAGTGTGTCAGCATTTTAGTCTTGTGATTGATGTGATAACCAGCAAACTAGGTGATGTAACTGAGTTTTGGAGGTTGTATGCAATTGGTGATAGAAAACGTTATTTGTAGTTCGAAGCAAATAAAAGATCATCTGCTTTGCATTAGTAAAGTATGTTTTGGCAAGTTCTGACCTTTTTTTTTTCTTTTTCCTTTTTTTTTCCCCTCAAGAAAAGCAGAAGTTCTTATGACTTCATAAACAAACAAAGGATTGTTGTTTTTTTCAATAGATAAGCAGACTGCCGATGAAATAGAATGTCTTAGCAAGGAAATAGAGTGCTAGAGGTCACCCTGAAGTATGGAGTGGTAAAGGGTTGCATCAGTTCTTGCTGACGAACTGTAAGAAGGAAATATAAAGAGTTAAATTACTTGTTTGGTGCTGTTTGCACCATCAGTTTCAATAAATACAGGCTAGATTTTATTTTTTTTTCCCTGCGCTGCAGAAGTGAGATCTGCAAGTCATTCTCTCCTGGAATTAGGAGGAATAAATTATACCAACTATGAGGTAGTTTGTGGTGATGTTCTTCACTGTCGTGGATGGTTGGATTTGATGACCAGTCCTACATTGTGCTTTTTTTGCATGATGGTCACTGGAGAACTGAAGTTGAATTTTGAGGTGTTCAGATTATATGGGTGTGTTGGTTGTGGTTCTTTGTTGACATCTCGTTTATGTGACCTCTGTTTTGAGAGATAGAAGTCAGAGAAAAGATTTGGTCTGTTGCTGTGGTTAATGTAAGTCTGAGGACTAGTAAAAAGTATCTCAGATTGCAAAAGTAATGTGTATGTTAGCTCATGTTCCTTTGTTTCTGAAAGAATTTTATTTACGGATGCAACTTTTTGAGTATTGTTCAGATATATTCGTGTTTAAGGTGTATTTTTGTTCTTAAGAACACTGAAAAAGAACAACTTCCATAAAAATGTTATAGAGCAGAATTTAAAGCAGTACAGAAACTGTAAAGAGGAAGATGCCATTTATGAGTATGGTCCTTAAACCTTTTCAGTGTTAGATATTTAATGTTCTGTTATCTGTTCTGTTTGTTGCAGCAAATAATTCTAATGACTACTGTGAAAATAGAACAACCTGTTATAAAACACACTTGAAATATGTCCAAATGTAAACTTCATTTTTCAGTAGAAATTAAGACACGAGCCCACCTTTTAAAGTTTTCAAGAATGCAAGCATTTGGTAGATAGGAGTGTTTTTGCAAATGTAGCATTCATTGCTTGACTGGTCTGTCCAGAATTTTGGTCTTTTTGCAATATGCTGTGACTGTGGAAGCTGAAGGTTGTTGCTTAGACAACAGAAATCGTATCTGTCCATGCAATATTGTGGCTGCACGTTAGTAGATTGTAGGAATCATAAAAATACACTTTTACTGAGTGTTTGTTATGCATAGAGGAAGTTTTCAGATGAGCTTTCAAGTAGTTTCATTGCCACAACTCTGGCTAAAGACACTGATGGATTTTGGCAGTGAAGATACAGAGCCTACGAGAGAACTAATTTTGGAAGTAAAGCCTCATTCTGGCCTTTTATAAGCTGTTGAAGGTTATGAATATGGGCATTTTTAGACTTGCTGTCATGTAAACAAATGCTGTTTAAGATAAGACAGCTTAACAAGAAACAAGTGATGAATACTCCAAATAAGCTACACTTAAACATTTAAATATTCCTTTGAAATATTTAAATGTTTAATCTGCTGTCAGAATCAAATGAAAGACTTCACACAGTGAATTCAGACAATGCCTGAGTAAGTAGCTTGCAAGAAATGGCAGATTATGAACTCTTTTTGTTACACTTGCAGTTTTAAAAATCTGTGTTCTTTCAGAGTGAGGAAAGGGTTGCTGTGTCTTAATTGTTTTGATGAGGTGGGGGTTTCTTTAAGTATCTTAGATGAGAGTGAAGTGAACTGTAGTTCCAGGTCCTGATGCAAAAGCATTAATTTAGATTCCAAGTGCCTTTAAGAGAAGACATTACGTCTTCAAACTTTCAGTGTTTTAATAGAAGAGTAGTTACTTCCTTTGCCTAACTGTAAAATGTCAACTCAGTTGTCTGGAGCTCGCGTGTTAATTAGGAAAGTGAGGTAGTAAAATTTCAAATGTTCCAGCAGCTCTGTCAAACACTTCAGATCTTGAAACTATTGCTTAAGACACTGACAAGTGAGATGTTCATCATGTGTCATGTGAACAGATCCATTAGAATGGAAAGGCTGCTGAACTACTGAGTGTGTGTCTGGGTAACTAAAATGGTAAAATTCATTCCTTGCCTCAAAGCTCCCAGTGTAAACAGTCATGGTCAGGGTGCTGGTGCTGGAAAGGTATGACTGCATTTCAGTCTGTGCAGATTTTAAAGCCTTTGTTAACCTATCCATTGTGTTAAAATGAAAAGCACTTCCCTCTAAAAGCTGTATTTTTACAACTGCAAGATTTGCTAGCACATAAAGATTCCTTGCTGAAGTTCAGGGTAAAGTCACCGAATCTCAGCTTTTCTCAAAGGGAGCTTGCTTTTGATTAGAAGACTTTAATTTGCTCTTTATAATTTAGCGTTGTAATGAATACATCATCTGCAATTAGACAGAAGAGAATACTTTTGGGAGAATCAGCCTGTTAAAAAAAAAAAAAAAAAAAAGGTGCATAATAGTAGTGAGAATAGAGAACTGCCTCTCAAGCAGTGGAAATGGTTCACAGAACATCATGATGAGGCTGTTGTCCTTCACTAACGAGGGTGACACATTCTCTTACCTGCATAGCTTTGTGGTAAATTGCTCAACAGGCTTCTGTCTCTTTTATGAGGATCTATTATATGAGAAAAATAAAGAGAGGACTTGCTGGTGTATTAACATGACCAGCCAGTAGGAGGATTGGGGCAAGGGGAGACTGGAGAAGAGATGGAAAAAACCTGACTGTGGGGTGAACAAATGGTAGAGCCACTCCTGTGAAAATGATGGTACCTGGTGTTTGATGAGAAAGAGGAAAAATAAGTGGGATCCTTGATAGTGATGATGGGAGAGGAGCAGCTTAAAAATGCATTTGTGACTGAGATGATGATTTTCTTTGCACTGTCAGGAAGACTCCAGGGAGTTCAGCCTGACAGGGCATCTCCAGCCATAGCATCAGTGTGCCCAATAAAAGCAACTGCATTGGCTCCTGATTTGGCTGTTACAGACTAATCCCTAAGTAAGCACCTTAGTTCCTTATTTGAGAGGCAGGGGATCATGGGACAAAAATACGTTTCAGTCCACATGGCTGACATTTATAGCAGTGATTAATAAACATGCCACTGTATCCTGGAAAGATGAAATAATTGGGTTGTATCCTGTCACAAAGTCTGTCAACATCCTTATCGCTCTAACGGCTCTCGGAAGCTGGGAATGGCATTCTTTATGCATTATATTATATTATTGTCTTTTTTTTCTTGTGGTAGCTGCATGAAATAAACTTTTCTGCAAACTTAGAGACGTCTGTGTAATTTATTTTGGAATAAAGAAAAAAGTAACATGTTTGTGGAATAACTTCGTATTATACTTTTTTTTCCCCCAGTGAAATGTGGAAAATTAAAGAAGTTTTACACTGAAGTCAGCTGAAAACTAATTGCATGGCAGGCAAAGTGAACCCATTGCTATCTTTATCAGATTGTTGCTTTTTTTGCTCTTTGGGCAGAACAGACTTATGCTTAGAGCAATGAGCAGGGAAAGGTTTTTGAGATATCTAAAGCTCCACTAGTGACAAGATTTAATGTACACTATCTCTTCCCCCCCCTCCCATAATGTAAATAATTTAACCACGCCTTTGGAAGAGAAATCTTGTGGCATCAGTATTTGGAAAGTCATACCCACCACTTATGGCACCCCTGCACCAGCCTGAATAAAAATGAGGTTTTTGTTTTGTCCTAGGCTTTCTACTTCAGCAGTTATTTTAAAGTGAAGTCAGTGCCTGTAAGTATCATCCAAGGAATAACTGAGATATGTTTGTTTTGGGCATGGGTGGGGGATACTTAAGACTGTCAGTCAGTTGTTGGAGTACTTTTATTAAAAGATTATTGTAGCAGCTGTTGAATACAGTGCTGACTGTTATGAATTTCTGTTACACCTGTATAAATCTGTTCTGATTCTGGTAAGAGTCAACAAAACAAAAGGAAATTAGTTTCAAACTACACAAACATTCTGGGAAAATGGCTTTTTGGATTCTGCTTAAAACCGAATGGCTCTGTCTAGCTCATTGGTGCTAATCTTAGCTTTTTCTGTATTTGTGCATCTTAAAACATCTAGCATGGGATGCATCACCAGCCAAAGCAATCTGTCCTGCCTAGCACTGGGAAGAATCTTTGTGCATCAAACAGGCTGTTTGCAGGAGCAAATTCTGTGCAGTAGTGTATGACTTCCCATATACAGAGAATAAGAAGTTGTTTCTCTTATGCCTTTAACTGTGTGCAAAACTTTCTGAGGCAAAGTTTTACTGAAGGAAGTAAAGAATAATTTTTTTTTTACATTTCTATTAAAGCTGTAAAATTAATTTCTATATGTTGAGACCACATGTAAAGCCTCTCAAATTGCCTGTTGAAGCAGGCAGAGTGTATATGGAGGGACTTTTTATTGAGGTCCATAATCTAGGGAAAATCTGTTTTCTTGCAGGTAAGGTGGTATGATTTTCGTTGTCTGGAAGAGCATTCTAAGAGAGTTCCCTTAGTGCTGTAGCTGATCCTTAGTTTTGTGTGTGCTACTGAGACAGATGTAGGGCCACCAGCTGCTTTGATAGCTGGAGGTGTCATTCCTGTAGAGGAAGACTGGGGTATTATCCATTATATAAGTTTTCTGTTACAGAAATAGAACTAAAAATAAAGTGTACTAAACAAAGTACAACATGTGGGGATTGATAACTACAATTTGGTTGGATGTGACCAGTTTAAACGTGAGATTACTGTGTAGCAAGAGATCCCATGGCAGGTTATCAGTTGCCATCTCAATTCTTCTGCAGAGGAAGGAAATGTGATCTTGTGCTGCCTGTGGGGAGAGAGAGAGAGATTAGTGTCTTAAATGGTCCTGGAAAAGCTCATAATGAATTAGAAGTGAGTGTCCAGAATTGTACTTCAAAGGAAGATAAATTCTAATTGCAATTGAGGCAGAGAAGGCTTATTAAGGCTATCAAAGAGAGTGGAGTCTGTGTTTTGCAAGAAGAGAATAGATGTGACTGCTCTTTAACTACATGGATGTATTATGATTATTGATGGCACAAGCAGTTCTTTTCATTTCTGTTGTTAGAAACGTGCAGTGTGTGGCTTTAAAGAGGTGACAGGCTTGGAAGCTTGCTGGAGAAACCTATGGATTTCAGAGTATAGATCTTGCTGCTTTCCTGGTGGAACAAAAGCCCTGTATTTTTTATAATTCTCCCAAACCCAAGCTTCTGGTTGTGCTTAGTGGACAAAAAAACAATTGGCAAAAGGCTGAGTTTTAAAATGCGTGGGTAGCTAGAAGTCATGCTTTTCTAGGAAATACAACCAAACCTTTTAGGGTGAACTGGTAAAACTGTGGAAAAGAAGAATTGCTGTTGGGCACCTGAGCTGAGTTAGTGGCTGGTGGCATGATGCAGAACTATGATTTTTGTTGGGGTGACAACAAAAGGGTTGTTGCTTAGACAAGTCTTCTGTATTTATCGGAGTTGCATGTGTTCAAAGGCACTCATCCTAGTTCAGTGTCTCTTTCAATTAAAAAACCAAAAGATTTCCTAAAATCGCAGCTCTGTGTCTTTCTTGCTGACACTTGGGATGTAGTTAGCACTGATAAAGGTCTGAGAAAGTGCTGACACATGCCCTCTAACTCAAACTGTGAGAGTGTTTGTAGGGATGACAACTTCTGTTAGGAGACGTGGGAAGCTACAGAACAAAATCTTACAGCTTGTTATGATGTCAGAGCTCTCAACCTCAGTCCTCACAAGTGATGCTCTGCCTTGAGCAAAGCCAGGAGGTTTCTCAGAGTCATTCTGGGCTCATATTTATCACCAATTTTCATCTGTCATGCTTCCACACCTGGTCAGGATGTGTTGCTACAGATCCTAGAAAGGACGTTTGCCATCAGCTTGCTGTCTCTAGGCTGTCTCTGTTGTTTAGTTATCTTTCTAGCAGCTTGTAATTTAATTACATATGGTACACTGCATATTTTGAATTGCCTGTTAAGCAGTTCTAGTGTTTACAGATATTAAAATGGACCAACTCTAGCAATCCCTAGACAAATACCTATTTCAGCACAGGCAATGGATAACTTAGATACTTGGAGCCCTGCTGTCCAAAACACAACAAAGATTTACTCTGCCCTAAAGCCTTTTTGAACTTCCAGCCTGTATCTTTATCTGTGAAAGAAAGTGCCTGTTGCAAGTGCAGATGGTTTAGCAAATCATTCCTCCAGTAGCACTGCATCTGACATCTCATTTCCTCATTTCTTCTGGACTTTGTCCTCCATACCCAGGTAACTATTAATCTTTCTGTCAGAGTCACAGCATGCTTCATGCACTCTACTTCCTTTTCATCTGTGCATCTGCCTCTTGTGTTTTGTTCTGTTCTCCTGTATTAGGCTCTCCTTTCCCATAGGAGTTGCTTTGTGACTTAATTTTTCAGGACACACAGACTCTGTGTCCTTACATACAAAAGCACCCTGACCAGGCAGGGCCAGGAGAAGAAACACACAAGGACCAACAGATATCAGGATAAATCCTGGCCCCCCCAAAGTGACTTGGGGTTGTGCCCATTCTCCTGGTCTCAGAAGAGAAGCATTTTGTTTAGCTCCCAGGTGGTGCTGGAGGAGTCCAGGTAGTCTGCAAGAGAGCTTTTAGGGGGATGGAGATGGAGTTAAAGCGTGATCTGAAACCATCCTAGTACTGAAAGAATACCAATTTTGAATTGGGTCTATTTTTGTAGGGACCAGGTTTGGGTAATTGTCCTTTTATTCACAAGTTTTCTTCCTTATGTGCCATTAGTCTTAAGGAGCTCAGTGATGGGCTCAGTAACAGCAGCTCCAGTTTGTTTCAGGAACGACTGCTTTTAAAGTTCCAGAAGACTGTTGCAGTCTCTTCTTATTAATAAAACTTGCCATGTTAAAGAGGGGGATGGAATAATGATAAAATAAAGTCTTTCTTAAAGCACGGTGAGTTGTTGTTTCTTTTTTTTTTATTATTATTAAGAGGAACAGTTTTTAAAAGTCTGTTACCATGGCAGCAGAGCAGGCTGGCATCTCTGTAGTCAAAATCCCAAGTCTTGTTTGACTGTGGTTAAAGTAACAGTGGTATTTTAATTTGCTAATTCTTTGGAAGAAGAGTGATTGCAGAGCACACAGTATTGGAGACCTGACCTCTTTTGTAGCTGGGGCAGTCTGGTTAACACAGTGCAGTTCCTCCTGTTTGCATGGCTGCTCAAGGGAGGGCAGAAAACAGAGTAGGACTTAATTGTTTTCATGGCAAACTCAAACAGAACAAGATGCTGACTCCTGGGCATCTCCCTCTGCTGGGAGTGTAGTTCTCAAACTCCTGTGCTACTGTCATCTTGCTTTTTACACTGTTTGTGTAAAAGACAGGTTTGTCAGGATCCTGATAGCTTACACCTAATCAGATTTTAAGATTTGAAGTTTAGAGTCACAACAGGGATACCAACTTTAGTCCTATAATAAAGTTGTTGGATGGATGTTGCAGGTGTTGCACTGAAGAGAGAGGGGAAAAAAAAAAAGAGTTCCATACGAGTTCTCTAGTACCCCATCCATCATCCACAGAACACAGGGCTGTGAGAAGTTACATTTATGAATTGGCCCAGTCTTCCCTTAAGAATGAAAAATTAAATAGCAACTCCCAGCTCATGGAGTGTGTGTGGTGGTGGAAGGAGAAGACAAACCATAATAGATACAAGGTGAGAACTATTTCCATGGCTCCTCTGATGTGCTGCTCTGGCACAGGCTGGCTCTTGCCTCTTTGCAGGAGGAAGGCCACATAATCCTGCCTCCATAATCTGGTCCATAAAATAGTGATTCATCAGATGTCCAAGTGTGTCCTTTCTCATGGCCCTGTTCTAGAAGGCAGCCTGGGCATGTTAGCAGAAGCAGGAGGTAGTGAGGAACAGGTATGCACTTTGTAAACAAGTGTAGTGCCAAGACCAGAAGTAATGGTATTTGCGAGAAGGAAAGTTTTTCTAGACAAAACAAGCACCTGTTTCTTGGTATTTCCTGCTTCAGCTTCCTCATTGCCCTTGAACACGTCTCAGAAGGTCTTTTTACTGATGTAAATCACAGACTCCCCTTTGCAGTCAGTTTTCTTCTTCCTTGGCTGGTTAAGCAGCCCTGTATGCTCTGAAGAATACTTTGCTCTTTTACCAGTGCTTTAGGCGGTGGAATAGCTAAACTAAGCAGCCTTTGTTGTGTGTTTTGTTTTTTGTTTTTTTTTTTTTTTTTTTGCTAGTGCCTTGGTCTTTACTCTCTTCTTGAGGAAGTGGTGATGTTGTGGGCCTTGCAGAAAGTTTGAAGAAAATACCTACTTAGACTTTATTTGGCCCCTTCATCCCAGTGGACTCCTGTTTCATGCAAGTTTGCCTGTTAGTGTGTTGTTATCCTTGTAGTGCTGAAGGGAAAACAGATGAATCAACAGTCTGAAATCCAAGCTGAAGGTGAAATTCTCTCTTATACTGGAAAAATGTCATAAACCTGTGCATCTGGCAGATACCTACCTATGTGCATCAAAAGGGCAGATGATAAATCAATTCCAGACCTGAACTAGAGACATCTCAGGACCTTGCCCTGTGTGTGTATGTGTATTTAGCTCACCTGAAAAATCTGTAAATGTTTATTCTAGGGATACCTACCTGTACTACTGTATGCCTATAAATAAATAAATGGAGCATCCAATGATTGCTTTCTCTTTCCCAGATCTGTCTGGGCAGAGTTTTGTTTCTACCCTTTAGAGTGAATCTGCTGTACGTGGCTTTTAAAGTGTTGCCTGGATTAATTTTAATG
Source organism: Heliangelus exortis (assembly GCF_036169615.1). Taxonomy (NCBI): domain Eukaryota; kingdom Metazoa; phylum Chordata; class Aves; order Apodiformes; family Trochilidae; genus Heliangelus; species Heliangelus exortis. Next base: position 4,522,986 of record NC_092431.1, read on the forward strand.
GGGCTTAAAAGACAGTTCTCACTGAGGAGTGGCTTTCTTAAAAACATTCTTGATGTTGGCTTTGATCCTGTTTGTTACAGTGATCCTATGGTAGAGATAATCATAGAGGGAAATAAAAAGGGACTCCTAGCATTTAAGCTCATATAGGCTGGTCTGAGTTAATTAGTAGCTGGAATGAAGCTGTTGGTTTATAGTCAAAGTAAGGTTTGAAACCCACAAGCTGAAGTGTTAGAAAAACAAAGACATGACATTTCCTGTTCTAAGGGAAATATTTTACCTGTGTGTAATTGTTTCCTTGAAGTTATTGGGAAGTCCAGCCCATCTGAAAATGAGTATATTGACTGTTTTGGCAGCAGACTGATCTCAGATGTGCCTGTCCATGAGCAGGCTTGATTTTTGCTTCATATGCTAGAGTGCTAGATATGGGAAATGAGTGTCACACTTTAACATCTTTTAGAAGCTTTAATAGTTCAGCATGTTTTGATCTCTTTGTACATTGCTTTTGTTTTGGTTTGTGTTTTTTGTTTTTATTTTTCATTTCTTTTTTTCTCTCTTCACCGCTATAAATCAGCGGCTTCCTTGCACCCATCAACCTGCCGTGGAACCTCGCATGCTGTGCCCTCCTTTCCAGTAAAGAGTCTAGACAGCAAATTCCCTGGTAGCATATGCCATTTCGGATCGTTATGCCTTTTTGCTTTTTTGTGAAGGCTTTTTAGAAAAACTGCATTACCTCACCCATCAGCCTGGAGATTGAGCAGCCAGCGCTGCTGATAGGGCTGCAGCACCCTGCTCCGAGCCAATGGAGAACTTCAGCTTCAAACTCTTAATGAGCAAAAGAGCAGCATCTCATTTAGGGCTGGGTAGTTCATGGGGGTTTGGTTTTTTTTTTTGTTGTTGTTGTTGCTATTGTTTTCCTTTTTTAATTTTTTTTTTCTTAAAGTGTTACTTCTGAAAGACAAACCACTTAACAATTATGTGCCATATTGCTGACCAGTGAAGCTGAACAAATAGCTATTTACATTGACAGATCAGAGGAATGTGTAAGTGCATCGTGGTAACCTACATTTTCTGTGCCAAGAGATTTGCAGCTGACTGCCTGGGTGACTCACTCCTTGGATTAGGAGATGAGGTAATGCTTTTGAGATACAGGGTGATGTCATTCCTTTACCTGAGCTGCATGCCGATGCTGCCTGCTAGCACTTTCAAGGAAAGTCCCTTTGCTGCTGCTGCTGTACTAGAGAATGAGCTGCCTAACTCGGAGAGGAGTTGTTATTATTCCTGTCCTTCTAAAGCCTCTGGCTAAACTGCTTTCTTTTTTTTTTTAAGTATGTCAGCATAAGTGCCCAAAAATGCCTTTTGTTATCTGTGTGTGCCTGCACGTGTGCATACCTGCCCCATTCTTCAAATAAAGCTGTTTTAGTAAAAGTGAGCCTCGGTGGCAATCAGTTGCTGTCCCTTGTCAGCACCTTGTCACATAATCCCATTTATAGATAGATTCATCTTAAAAGAAGGTGATTTCCCCCCCCACACCTCCTCTGTTCTGTCTCTCTTGTGAAATACCACACCTGTAGTAGGGAGTAGCTGAGATGCCGAGCTTGCACTTACTCACGGTCAGTTTAACCCCATCTGCTTGTACTCTGGCATTGTCCTTGGTGTAATTGCTCTTTCTGCTGCCTGTGCTCCCTCTCCTGATGTGTTCACCAAGCACCAGTTGTGCCTTTTCTCAGCCTTTCTTTCCCAATGTCACGCAGGACGTGCTGCTCCCATAGATGCCCTCAAGGTTGGGAGCACAGGCAGGTGGTCAGCAGAGCTGACCCGTCCCATCCCCTCTGTCCTCTGCAGCTTACGGGTTCTGAGGTTTTAACAAATGAGCAGGCAGAGCCCTGCTGTCAGGGAATGTTTGAAGGCATACAAGCCATGACCTGATTTGACCCACACCTTGGGAGTACACAAGTAGGAGTTGCTGAGTGAGCTTCCTTTGTGTTACGGATTTGGGTGTGTGTTTCCCAAAAAGGGCCAACATTTTGCCTGTTGTTTGTTGGTGGAAAATTTCCTGCTTGAGCCCTGGAGCAAGAGCTTAAGGTATCACAAGTGTCACACTGTCCCCAGAACCAACTGAGAGTTACTTGCTCAGCAGTGACTCCTGGGCAGTTTTCACCACTGGCTCCTCACTTCACAACCTGATGGCATGATCTGCAACCCTTGGAGCACACAGTGCTACAAATCCTGTGCTTTCAGCACATATCTCTGAAAGTCTGGGCTTGCAAGTGGCTAGTTAGTTGTTGCTGCTGCAGTCTAGTTTAATCATGGTGTATGAATTCACAGAATCACAGAATGTGTTGGTTGGAAGAGACCTCCAAGATCATCCAGTCCAACCTTTGGCTAACACCATAATCAACTACTAAACTATGTTCTTAAGGACCAGGTCCAAATGCCTTTTAAAGGCTTTCAGGGATGGTGATCCCACCACTGTCCTGGGCAGGCCATTCAATTCACCAGATTGGGCAGTGGAATTTATTCAGAATCTGACATGGAAGTCATACTGTGGCTATGTTTGGGCTCTTTGTGCTGACACAGTGGTACAGGAGCTGGTTTGGCTTTTGTATGTTTGGAAAGCTGCTTATAAAAAGAACTGCTGTTAGTTCTTATTTATATGTGCAATATATCATATTGCTGGAGGTGAGCGTGGGCCTCCAAGCTACTTGCAGGTATCTGGACCACGTGCAGGAAGAAACCTTGCAGAGGATTTATTAATGCAAAGTAACAGCTGCACAGGCTGAAAGTTGTCATCAAAAATTATTATGCATTTCTGAAAGAATAGATTGCAACAACATTTTATTATATTCCTCTTCTGGGTTGAAAGTTTTAACAGGATACTCCAGCAAGATTACAACTGCAACTTTGGCACTGACCTTTTTCTTTAAAAAAAGGTATTTTCCAAAATCTGCATGCCTTTGTTTCTCAAGATCACAGGGCTTCTCTTCAATAAGAATATTTATGTAAACTTTGTTTGTTTGTTTTATTTTTCCGCTAATCAGGTGCTAAGCATATGTACAAAGACATGCGTGTGTGTGTTTTTCTTCCCAAATGGTAATCCATAATACAACATCTTTTGTGCATCAAATATCTCCTGTGTTTGTCTCTTCCAGGATATTTGGCCTTTTTTGCCATAAGCTAAACATCTGTGAGAGAAAGAACATACCTTATTTTGCTGTGTAAAGAACTTTGCAGCTCCTCTCAGGGGTTTATTTTTATCATCTCTTCAATTACACATTGTGCTCCTGAGGGGAGTTTTTGTTTTAATTGTCAGTCACTGTGAGGCTTTTCAAATCTAAAAAGCATTGGTGTTGGATCCTTTAGGGATCTTAAATAGTCACCAGCTTTGTTGGGTAACTCACCTGAATTTTCTCTTTGAATGAGGTGTGTCAGGCAGTGTAAGAAGAGCTACTAATTGTGACCTGCACACGTTTACAAGATCTGCCTTTTCCTCCCTGTTGAGGTGAATCCCAACTTTGCTTAATGCTGTTTGCTCATCTGTGACCCAGTTAGAGGAACAGAAAGTCTCATGTTGGAGAGAATTTTTATCATGCAGAAGACATGTGGATCTTCACTGCCATTCCAGAAATAATAACCAGAAACCTTCTGGATTTTTTGTGTGGATTGGAAATACACATCTGTGCCTTGGAATCTGAGCAGGAGTATTTTGTTTGACTAATATACATGTACCAGAAGTAGTCCTTAAATCCTAATGTGCAGAGTCTCTGATTTTAGTGTAATTATGTTGTAGGATACTGCCCAAATGGACACAGGTTTGGAAAAAGCATTAAAATCTTCCATGTTAATCCACATCCTCAAAAGCTAAGATTATGTGGATTACAGTTTCTCACTGTTCTTGATGGACAGAGCCACTGTGGCTCCACAGTATTAGTTATGGTCTATCATGCTGATAATGAGTTTCTTAATAAGTCCCTTAGTACTCATTGACAATGACTCATACTTCCGAACTAGGATCTCCTTGAAAATCTCAGTGTAATGGATGAAACACTGTATCCTGGTGAACATTTTTTTTTCTTTTGACTTGTGTGGTTAAGAAAATAACAGCCAAGTTTTAAAGGAACAGTATGCTTAAGCATAAGAAATTCTGGGGAAGTGAAGTTAGATTATCTGTCTGGAAAGGCAAAGGTGAAATGTGAGCTCTGAATCTCAGTGGTAATTGCTCTCTCTGCTTTGCAGGAAAATAGATATTATGGGGTATTCATTAGCTGGAAAAAAGCTCATATACAGCCTCAGCTTTTCTTTTAAAACTAAATTCAGTCTCCTGATGTAGAGAGAATGATTGATGCTGTGTTCAGAAGTAAACTAGGTCTGGAAAAAAAAAATGAAGTAGAACTTTATGTAGAGTGCCACTGCCTTGAAAGTAACACAAATAATCCATGAAACTTGTACTTTTACCAGTAACTGTCTCTTCAAGAACGCTGCTCCCTGGATCATCACTTCTACAGTTTGGGAGAATTCTGATTTATAAACTGCATGAGCTTTAAAATGTTTTGCTTAAAGTGGGAGAAGTGTCACACACTGAACTGTTTAACTAGTGAAGTACAGATTTTATTTGAGTGTCTGAGTTCTGTTGTCTAAAGTGTAACTTTGAAAAGTAAGACTCTGGAATACAAACCCATGAAATACAATGCTGGAATAAAATGCAGTGCACTTGCTTATATAGCATTTCTGTTTCCAGTTGTGGTCTGTATATTTTGATAAAACTATGGTTAAAAGGTAGCTAACCTTCAGTTGAATTATTTTAGGTGTTCGGAAACAAGATGATAATCCCTTCTTTGGATGGGGACCTTTTCCAGTGGGATCGGGATCGAGAGAGCATGGAAGCAGTTCCTTTCACAGTTGAATCTCTGCTCGAGTCATCCTACAAGTTTGGAGAGGATGTTGTCTTAGTTGGGGGAAAGTCTTTGACAACCTATGGGCTGAGCTCATACTCAGGGAAGGTAAGAGCCTGAGAAGTTGCCTTGTGTAGGCGTTTCCAGCACTGTCCTGCTAATAGGTTGCTCTCAGGTTTTGAACTGCAACACAGCTCAAGTACAGAATCATAGAAAAGTTTAGATATGAAGGCACCTTTAGAGGTCATCTAGACCAACCCCCTGCAGTGAGCAGGGACATCTTCAGCTAGATACAACTGAAAATACAGAAAAGAAGAAGCTGAGCTGCCGAGCCAGAATAAGGGAAGGGACAGGGGTTTTGTGACCACTGGTGAGTGGGGGGAAAAAAGAGGACTGACTCCTTCTACTGAGCTGAGCGAGGAGCTGAAGGAGACTTTGCTGTTCAGCTTACTGCATATTAAAGTAGGATGTAGGTGACATATTTTATTTTCACAACAGAGTTCAGGTTTTTCACAACTCATGGGTGATAACTGGTTGAAAACAAGAAAAACATTCAATATATGCAAAAGTTTAAGACTTGTATATGCTGTCAGTGAGTTTACTGTCTCAAAGAAGTTCTTACATATTAAACTAGGCAACAGTCAGGTGTAAAACTTCTTGCTACATGACTGCTTCAGAAAGTATTTATTGGCTGAAGTATGTTGGTTAAAAGTTGTATATTTTGCAAAAACACTGAGGATATAATAAATGTTAGTGAAATAGTTTTATTTTCTTGTTGACAGCAGAGAGCTTTGTGCACCAACAGACTGCTCTTCCCACAGTGTTCAGGAAGTGGAAATTTTGCTTTCTGCTTTGATTCTTGGCTTATACTTCCAGTAGCAAAGGTCCCTCGTAGAGGAAATAGTAGCTGACTTCTTGTTAAGAGTTTGGGCAGTCTGTTGTTTTTGTCAGTATGTTGTCAATTCAGGCTTCCTGAAAGTGTGTTCCACTCCCCTTTCAAAATTGCCCATATAATTCAAATTCTGTTTGCTGCTGAGACTGTTGCAAATTCTGTGTGACTGGGAGAGTCAAGAAAGATGACTTTCCCCTTTAATAGCTGACAAGGCAAAGGGGGAAGGCTCAGTAGAATTGCATTTGAAGGTAATAGAGTTATGTTGAAACAAATATGACAGGAAAAGAGAATTATGCTTTGGGTCTTTTAGGAATGTGCTTTCAGTGCCTATAAAAATAGTGGAAAAATGAAAAGCTCAGATTTCTTTCTGTTAAAAGTAGAAATAAATGCAAAGTATAGACCAATGATAGACAAGATAGCCCTAACTGTAGACTTCTAGAATCTTTTGAAAATTCTGCTTCTGAAAAGCCCTTATCTCTTAAACCAGGCTGTTCAACACTCCTCAAGTTGAGCATCTATTGTCACAGAGCTCCAAATTGCCTGCGAGCCAAAAATGTGTGTTGTAAGGGTTGTTATCTTTGAATATTCCTGTTGATTATAGTTGCTTGTCTTGGAAGTTTCAGCACTTGGAAGCATGTGTGATCCTCTTGCTTTGTCCCTCAGGTGAAGTACATCTGCTCAGCCGTGGGCTGTCGCCAGTGGGATGATGAGGAGACAGAGCAGGAAGAGACCCTCCTGCTACACAGAACTCAGAAAACTGTCCGTGCAGTTGGACCACGCAGTGGCAATGAAAAGTGAGTGTTCAGAATTGGTCAGAAACAAGCAGACAACCACAAGTCCTTAATATGTAATGTTTTAAGGATGTGACCTTTTTACTTTCATTAGGCTAGGAATTACTGCACGAGGGAGTTGAGATTGTGAACTGAAGGAATGCACCAGACTTTTGGCTTGGATCTAACCCCTTTGCTCTTCAGTGCTTCTGCAAAATAGCTTGAACTCCAGTTTTATAGATGATTAGCCAGAAATGTGCACATATTTGTTTCCTCTAAATCAAATGAAAATTACTTTCCTTGTTCTTGCATACCTCAAAAGAGCTTATCACTGCTCTACTGCACAAGGCAAATGTCATTAATGTTTGTTCCAAATACTGATTCCTGTATGAAAGGAGACAGTTTAAAAGTTGTGTTCTGACCTACTGATTCACTTTTAAGGTCTTTACCTACTCATAATAACCACCCCTGGTATTTTTATACCTGATGTCTTCAGCTTTCATTTTAATTTGACATATCTTAAAGTCTTCAATTTTATTTCATAAAAGTCCCATTCTTATATCTGCTTTCTTAATTTGATAACATAGATGGTCTATTCTTTAAAAGCTGTAGAAACTGATTCTGTCTGTGACTTCTCTAATGCTGTCACATTGAAGTTATAATACAGCAAGATTTTTATAAAAATACAGACCTGTATTCTACTAAAAAAAACCCTACAATCCACTTCATAAAATACCCTCTTAAACACTGGTTGTCATACATAATACATTAACTGCCCAACAATTCATTGGAATTGTCATTCCCTGTTCCCCTGTTCCCTCTTCTGTTTGCAGTAGGATCTGACAGGTTGTGCATCTGTAGTTTATCAGAGATAACCTGATTAGAACTCAAATAGATTAGCAGATCAGATGCCTGAGAGAGAATCTTGGGTTCCATGGCTCTTGGCAGGGAGATGTGGCTCCTAAAAACATGCTTTTTCCTTTCCATATCTCTTTCAAAGATATAGTATGACATCTTTTGTACCATAATCCTCCTGTTTTTGTCATCAGAAGCACAGGTGACACTGAATGGCTGTTGTGGAGTTTATAGCATAGGTCTGGGGTTTTAATCTGGAGAAAGAAAATATTTTAATAAATCGGTTGAATATATAAAATATGCCAGACTTTTACCATAAGGGTCTAAATCCTTTAAGGAGAATTTTGTCTCTTGTTGGTTGCAAAGTCCTAAGAAACCTTGGGTGCCTGAACATGCTGTTAGAAAAATACTTTCCCCCTTCTTGCTATTCAAAACACAAACTTGCCATCCTGTCCCATCTATATCTTCTCTACAGCATTGGACTATATCATAGAAAAAAAAGACAATAATTATTTCTGAAAATAATTATCAGCTTCTGCCCTAATCTCCTGGTTTACAAAAATTAAGCAGCTCTCCAAATACTAAACCTTTAATGCCATTGGCCCTACTTCACTGACTGTTCCCTCAGCTCACTCATCCTGTTGGGCAAGATTTCTCTGTTTGTTTAGTTTGTATTCTGGATTGGCACTCCCCCTCCTGGTACAGTTGTGTTCATCTGACAATCTGAGAATTAACTGAAAAAACAGGCCAAATATAGGCAATTCAGTTTCAGAATATTCTGGACAGAGGATGTGGGACCTCCTTGGAATGTATAAGTTGTTTCTTAAAAGTTTTTCTCTGTTTCTTTAAGGTGGAATTTCAGTGTTGGCCACTTCGAGCTACGCTATGTCCCAGAAATTGAAACCAGAGCAGGATATATTGAGAGCAATTTCAAAGCAAATATGAACAAAGAGGAAACAAAAATTATTTCTGATGTGGATGAGCAGGAAGCTATGATGAAAGATACAGTGATAAAGGTCTCAGTAGCTGACTGGAAGGTGATGGCTTTTAACAGACGAGGAGGACATCTGGAATGGGAATACCAGGTAGGGAAAAAAGACAGTATTAAATGTTATGAAAATAGAAATTTTGCAGCATCACAGATCTTGTCTTTCCTCTTGGGTTTCAGGTGCTGTCTTTGTAAAGAAGCCTGCATCTGCTTGTAGTATTTTAACTGATTTTGAGCAGCTACATCTGTTACAAAAACTAAACCAAGGAGTTTAAACATATTGTTTAGCATTATTCTTATATAATATCAAGTTAATATATCAGCAGTTTTTCAGTTACCTTTCTCTTTTTCAGTTTTGCACTCCAATTGCTTCTGCATGGCTTGTTAAGGATGGCAAAGTCATTCCAATCAGCCTGTTTGATGACACAAGTTACACGGCGAATAACGAAGTTTTGGAAGATGAAGATCTCGTGGAAGCTGCCAGAGGGGCCACAGAATCCAGCGTGTATTTGGGTGAGACACCACCTGTAACATTTTCTGTAGCAGATGTTATTCTTTTCTCAGTTGAGATTGTAGTAAAGCACATCTTTCTGTACTTGTAGATGATATCTAAGAGGAAGTGTAACATACCCGGTCTGATATTCTGCATAATGAAGGCTGTAAAATTTAACAGTGCTTTATGAAGCTCCAAGACTGAGGATACTGACATTAGGAATCCCAGAAAGGCACTTTGACTTTAAGTTAAGGACTTTCAAAAAGTAGAGATGTGTTCTCATCTCTTTATAACCTGCTCTGGTCATCTTTCCTGTTGTTCAAAGTCAAGAGTTCTGTGAACTCATTTTAGAAATTCTGACAATTACAGGAGTACAGTGTACCTTTGGCTACAGTAGAATTAATATCTTTAGCCCAAACAGTGATAATTAAAAGACTGATTTTTAATGTTTTTATCCTCTTTCAAAACCCAGACGTTCCAAAACCATAAATCTTTTCCTTTTTGATTCTGAAATGTTCACTGCTTTTTAGTTTCAGTACACTGCAGATGACTGAACATCACGAAACTTTTAAAGATAAGTTTATAGTAACGAGGCAGTCTTAGTGCTTAGTAAGCAATAAGCAGTATCTTCCTCCAGCCTATTTTGTCACATTCATTTTTTTCCTCTACACTGGGTACATAACTTACCATGAAGAAACTTAATCATAGTCTTAACTAAAATTTTCATCCAGCTGTCAGAATTCATTTGGTGTGGTTTGTGACAATTTGAAATAGTGGCCCCAGGACCTTCTTCATCTTGGCTGTCTGTCTGTCTCAGGGAGGTAAATGTGCTTTGATTTTGTAAGAATGCTTGTCTTAGCCTTTTTTCTATGTCTTTACACATTGTAGCTTTCCTGTTAGTGGTTACACAGATAAAAAAATAACACTATGAAGAAGCCAGATTGTTCCAGCCTTCCTGGTAATGTCTGTTGGGGAGTAAATTGCACCAGCATTAAGAAGAATAGGAAGTTTGAAAGAAGTCTTACCTATGCAAAGCCCAGGCTACTTTATAGTTCTTAAAAATTGCTGGCAATTTTCTGTAGCAGTAGCTCTCCAACAGTGAAAATGACATGTTCTGATCTCTTGTGTTTCTGGAAGAAAGGGAAAATGCTACTTTAATTTATCCAGCCTAACAATCAGCCTCAGAATCCCAGAGTCTTAGAATATAAAAAAGTATTACATATTCTTAACCTATTTTACCTGAGCAGTTTTATTCTGGGTGTGAAGAAAACTAAATTTCATGATGAATATGCTCTCTGGTTCATTATTTAGGTATGTACAGGGGCCAGTTGTATCTTCAGTCATCAGTCAGAATTTCTGAGAAATTCCCAACCAACCCAAAAGCTCTGGAATCCAGGAATGATAATGCAATTATTCCTCTTCCCAAAATAAAATGGAAACCTTTAATCCGTAAGTAACGATTTAGAGTTTCATTTACTGCCTTAACTCTGAACAGGACATTTTCTGATTTCAAGTATGTTTCAAACTAGTTTAATGTTTCCATCTGTAAACTAACTGAGGAACTATCTCTGTGCTTTTGTTAATTGTTTTGTTTGCTTGTTTTTTCTAATTAAATATTTTATGTCAGCTTTCTCTACTATGGATTTGACACAGTCTTTTTTAATAATGAAACATTGGGTCTTCTAAATTAAATTTTTCAACAAAAAGAAGTTGGTTTTATGCAGTTATGTGAATGTGAGTGAATTGACTTGTCCAAAACTAGTAGTTTGGCAAGGAGGAGAGATGTTAAGTACCTATTACTTTAAAATAGCCTTCTTAATGTTTATTTGCATTATTTTTGGTTCTCATGGTCTGGTCAGAAAGACATTTTCGAAGATTACACAATTGAGTTCTCATTAAATTAACAGAAGAATATAGTTTTCATAATAGTTCAGCTCAGTAAATTGTCTTCTTCTCTGCTTAGATTCTCCTTCCAGGACTCCAGTGTTGGTGGGATCTGATGAGTTTGATAAGTGTCTCAGCAATGACAAGTACTCTCACGAAGAGTACAGTAATGGGGCACTTTCAATTCTGCAGTATCCATATGGTAGGTGGAAGTTTAAATTTTTGAAGTGCCAGCTTTACTTATTTATTGTCTGTAAAATTCAGTAAATGGCCATTTTTTTGATCTTTAATAGGTGTGTATCTTTTACATTTAATGAACAAGGAAATTATTGCCTAAACTAAAATTTTAGACTGTGTTGTATGTTTAATTAGTGCCCCACAAAGCACTTCAGAGTGCCAAAAATTGCTGTCACAGAGGTATTGTGTTTACTGCCATTGTCTGATCATACTGCCATAGCTGGTCTGAGTGGAAAAAGCTTGTAAATTATTTTTTTCAGAATTTGATCATGGTCCTAGAGACTCAGCCTGGTGTTACAAAGTTTTCCATATGGAAGATATTGTTTATGGTTTAAAGCTTTCAGTGGTCAGACCTTCTGAAGTAAACTTAAATGGGAGATTTACTTGCTGTGGAGTCCACAACCTTGATTACCTGAATTTGCTTATGTGCTATTTAAAATTCTGGGGCATGGAAAAAAAAATACCCTGTGTGTGTGTTCAGGAAACCTCTTAAAAAAAGACAAATTGTTCTGTAGTCACCTACAAGTAAATCTATGCCTTCTTTTTGTCTTTTATACACAGATAATGGTTATTACTTACCCTACTACAAGAGAGAGAGAAGTAAACGTAGCACCCAGATCACTGTGAGATTTTTTGAAGATACAAATTACAAGAGCATTCGGAAAAAGGATCCTGTTCTTCTGCTGCACTGGTGGAAAGAAATTGTTGGCACCATCCTGTTTTGCATTGTGGCCACGACTTTCATCGTACGCAAACTTTTCCATCCTCATCCTTACAGCAGGGTAAGTATTTTTTTTTTCCTCAGTCCTAAATGCAGAAGGTATTATTCTTGCCTTTCCTTTTGGTTTTGAGTCTGCAATGAGTAGTATTAATAAGGTAATGAGATAACAAAATCAAAACCTAAATTTATTGCTTAATTTAATTTATTTAATTTATTGTTTAATCTGCCTGTGAGGGCTGTCAGCTGCCATGTACAAGTTGCTTACCTGCATCAGCAAGCAGATCAGACTGCTTCAGCCACATCTGACATCTTTGGAGATAGTTACACTGAAATTAGCTGATGCCATAGCTAAGGTACAAAATCTCCAGTTCTTCAGGAGCTGAATTTGTTTGTTCTTGTTTTGGTAACCCTTGGTAGCTGCGGAAGGAATCTGAAACCCAGTGCCAGACTGATAATAAATATGAGCCCACTTGTGGAGATGCTAAAGACAGCAGCTGGAGTGATGTCAAGAACTCTGGATATGTGTCAAGGTGAGCTCACTTCAACACAACATGTTCAGGGGTTTTAGTGTGACAGCTGCTTTCTGGTGGAAAGAGTAGGTGTTCTCTTGTTCTTACCTACCCTAGTTTTAGTCCTCCAGCATCATCAACTGACACAAAACCCTGTCACCCCATTACTGGTTGAAGATTGGAGTTGTGATTAGTCAAAGCAGTCTGAAGAGTCTACAAGAGACCTGCTCTCATATTCCCTGCTGATAACTGAAATAGAAGATTGATTCTTGAAGGTCACAATTGGTTTTTACTCCCCGTGTCTGTGTTTATGGATTAAAGCAAAGAGAAAGGCAATTGCAGATGGAAACAGATGATGTTTTATATATTCTGCAGAATAAGCAGACTATATTTATAGCAAACCTTTGTTCCTGTTACAAAAGGGTTAGGTAGGACAGAAGAGTGTATAGGAGCATGTCCTGATACTCTGGAGAAAATGTGACCATTTTCTGTACATTTGTAGCTCACTGAAAGTAAGCACTGGAGTATTCAAAATGAGGAAAAATAAGACAGGTAGTGAGATTTAAGAACATAAATCATATTTTGGAAAGGAATGATTAGAAGGATTAGTTACAGAAATACTACTTTGGGGTGGGGCTAAAGGCAAATCATAATTTAGAAAATGTTTCTCTCACCATGTGTTTTGGGTATTGAAACTTTTAGGCTATAGTTGAGGTCCATGAGCATTCAATCTGGTATTATGGAAAGCCTCTTGGTTTGTCATGTGTATGCATAGTGGATCTTGCTGGGTTATGGTAGACACTGAATCAGTGCATAATCAGCAACTGTCCACTTGATTGCCTTAGTGGGTTAGCAGGGAAGAAATATAAGAAGTGCTTCAAGTCATCGAGCATATTTTGTCTATACAGAAATGTTTCACTCTTAGTCATAAATGACTTTACTTTGCTATCTATATTGATGTGTTTTTCTCCTCTACCCTCCCTTCTTTCTTCTGTCTGTCCTCACACCCTTCTCCCAGATACCTGACAGATTTTGAACCAATTCAGTGTCTGGGTCGTGGAGGTTTTGGAGTAGTTTTTGAAGCCAGAAATAAAGTGGATGATTGCAACTATGCTATCAAGAGGATCCGTTTACCAAACAGGTAATGAATGAGTTTGAGATACGGAGGAAGTAATGAATGAATGCTGGGATCCCATCCTACACTGAACCATCTGTTCCTGAACTGGTTTCCCAAATACTGTGTTAGGATGAATGACACACTTTTTAATGGGGGGGTGACTTAAGTTTTGGCATTGAGAATTTGGCATGTGTGATCACAGCAGAAGGGTGACCTGCTTGGCTAAATCCTTGCATAGCAGGACCTCGAAGATGCTGCAGCTACATGGGAGCTCCTTTGATTTCCTTGATGAATAGAGCCTTTAATAACAGGACCAGTTATTTATAGCACTGTTAATTTGCTTTTCTCCTTCCCCTCCTTACCTTTCCTATTTCACCTTCTCTTTCTTTTCTCTCTCCTTCACCAGCTTTTCTAACTCCATCTGTCCATTTGTTTCATTTTCTGGTCCCACAACCCCTACCTTTTCTTTCAGTCGTAGGTGGTCAAGCCATGCTGCTGAATTACCCTACACAGAGCTTGCAGCAGTTCCTTTTAGTGAGAGATGGGAGACACTGCTTCTGGAAATCTCAAGTTAGAACAGCAACAGGCAGGCCAGTAGAGGGAGGGGGTAAAGCTATGAAATCTAGAATTACTATTTATTTGAATGTGTTAAATAAACGTGACTAAGATTGAAGGATTTGATCAGAAATTTAAGGTAGCCTAAATTCTTCTTTTCAACCATTAAATGAAACAATCTGACATTATTTGATCCAGTTATGGTCTTATGAAGAGAGATTATTTACTTCAATAATGCAGCAGGCTACCTGCTTTCCTGTCCATAGAACAGATACAGTCTTTATGCAGTCTCCTGACAGTTAAAAAACAAAATACTAAGGCATTACTGTCTGTCTTTTTATGTCAGTGTCTTCTACATCCCTGTAGAATATTGCTGTGTAGTGGTCTCTTTTTCTATCCTTGTAAAAAGTTTAGAGCAAGATGAGCCTTTTCTTCTCAGTTCTGCTGTCTGTATTTATTTAAAAAGGGATGAGTAAATACTTAGCCCTTATGAGTACTTGCTGCTCCTCCACACTTCTCACCTCAAGGAGTTACCCTGGAGAATTTAAGACATGTCTGTCTTGTGGTGTGAAGAGCAGTACTACTGGCCTGGTTTATACTGAGCTAGCTTTGATTGAATTCCTCTGCAGAAATGTCTGTACTATGCTGTTGCTCTGTGTGACCATATTTCTGTTTTCCTCACCCCAAATGGCAGGGAGCTGGCTCGTGAGAAGGTGATGAGGGAAGTCAAGGCGTTGGCCAAACTGGAGCACCCAGGAATTGTTCGGTATTTCAACGCGTGGCTGGAAGCTCCACCTGAGAGATGGCAGGAAAAGATGGATGAGCAGTGGTTAAAAGATGAAAGGTAACTCGTGGGGTTTTTTAACAACTGAATTTGAGATTGCACATCAACAGAACTGGAGAACTGGTAGATGATCCAGGGAGATGGAGAGACTCTGTAGGCAAGAGGTGGTTTTTAACTTAGCCTTTCAACCTTTCAATTGAACAAGATGCAAATATATGACACTTGTGGATAGTTGTTTTTGATTTTGGGAGTCTTCTGTTGTCCTGTCTTTCAGTATAGTAACATCTTGTAGTTATCAGTGTAACTGCTGCTGTAGTTGAATCTTTGGATGGTTGGAAGGTGGAAACAATGCTACTGTGATTCAGTTTTTAACTTGGACATCTCTGTCCTCTGTTTCTTTCTGTTGTTTTCTTCCTCTTTGTTGTCTTGGCTTAGATGGATCTGGTTCAGTACTCCAGTGTTTCAATGAATTCATTCCAGCAGAAATATGTGAGGGATAATCAGAGTGGTGGTCTATAAAGCTTGGTAGGTGTAGGTTAAAAGTGGAACGTTAGATAAAGGAGTTAAAGGATATAAAGAAAAAGGGAAACGTGGGTGTATGTTAGCATTTAAAGAATGAGGCCCAGTACAAGACTATTTAGTGACTTCATAATAATATCTTAACATACTTATAAAGGTCACTATATTCTAAAATTTTTGTTTCAGGCATCAAATTGACATTTAACAGCTGTAATTCTTCCCCCGTGCTTTAAGTAGTCATTGCAATGTGAGTTCTAAAGGACTGAATTTTTTCCAGGTGAGGATGAGTCTGATTGCACATTGGGAATCCAGACAGTAAAGCTTGCTAAATTTTTTTTTAATCAGCATTCTTGTCTCAGTGAGAAAACATTATCCACCCTAAGAAAAAGAGATGCTAAATCCTTGTTATTAGTGCTTCCCACACTGAGTTAATCATTTGCTGTTACAGGATGGCACAGCTCTCAGAAGTGGCACTTGTTAAAACCTGGGCTTCTGAAAATGCATTTCTAGTGGAATTAAGTTCTGTGGTATTAATCTCTCAATTTGGTTCTTCTAGCACTGATTGGCCACTCAGTTCTCCCAGTCCAATGGACGTCCCTTCATTTAAGATCAGAACAGAGCCATTTTGCACAAAGGAACATGTTGAAGTTATTGCCACTTCATCAGAGAGGATAAAGTCTGTGGGAATACCCTGTGGTCAGTTTGATTCATCTGGAAGCCAGTTTTCTCCTCTGGAATTTTCTGCCACAGAAGACATCAGGGACTTACACCAGTCAGAAGATCTGCTGTTAAACCTTCAGGACAGTGTCCTTACAGGCTGTGACATAGAAGACAGTACTGTCAACAACAACGAGCTGGGTCACCCCTTGGAAATTTGCCCTTCTGCTGTCCCTGTTGTACACCTGAGGGAAGGGACCTCCTCCTCTATAGTGTTTGAGGATTCTGGTTGTGGAAATGCTTCTAGTAAGGAAGAGAAAGTTGATTCTTCACATGATGAGAGCCTTTCTGATGACAAGGGAAAAAGTACAAAGGACTCTGATAACAAGAAATCCGCTTCAGGAAGTCCCCTCTCTGTTTCTCCACCAAGGCCAACAAGTTTAAGCCTGGACCTTTCTAAAAATACTGCAGAAAAAGTCAAGCCCACCTCTCCAAAAGTGTATCTTTACATCCAGATGCAGCTCTGCCGGAAGGAGAACCTTAAAGACTGGATGAGCAGAAGATGCTTGATAGAGGAGAGGGAAAGGACAGAGTGTCTGCAGATATTTCTGCAGATAGCTGAAGCAGTTGACTTTCTGCATAGCAAAGGATTAATGCACAGGGATCTCAAGGTTTGTATTCATAGGTTGCTGTAGAAAATGTGTTGGGGCTTATTTATTTAGTGGCATGATCCTCACCAAATGCCTGAACTTTCCAGATTCTGATTGTGACTGGGTATCTCACTGCCTGTGTCCTATAGGCAAACACTTTCTGGTTTAATATTGTGAGATTATCTGTGCCCAAAGTATCATACAAATGTCTCTGGTGCTGTAAGGTTCCTGAAACTCATGGACTACTGAGGGAAGTGGCATCACAGGGTAGCTGTCCCTCAGCTCCATTACAGACTTGCACATCAGCAGTTCCAAATTTGGCTGCTGCTGATACAGCAGTGCCAGGCTGTTGAGCTCAGTGTCAACTTCTACTTTAAACTGACAAGATTAGGAGTGTGTGGACACAGGTAAAATGTTTCTGTGTGGGGGAGTAATATAGCACTGGAGACAAATCCTGCTGAAATAGTTGACTTGTCAATGACCTC
Source organism: Heliangelus exortis (assembly GCF_036169615.1). Taxonomy (NCBI): domain Eukaryota; kingdom Metazoa; phylum Chordata; class Aves; order Apodiformes; family Trochilidae; genus Heliangelus; species Heliangelus exortis. Next base: position 4,539,991 of record NC_092431.1, read on the forward strand.
AGTGTGGGTGTTGAAAAAGCAGAGTTCACATAAGACTGCCTAAGAGCAGGAGTGTTACACCTGGTTACAAAGGAAAAATTAAGTATTACTGGTGTAGGATTGAAATGTGAACTGTCCTACAGTTGAATCCTGAGTCAATGTCAGCTATCATTATGCATCTTTTTGAAGGACTTAGAATCATTTTAATGTCTGCTAACATCCCACTTAGGTCTGGGAAAAGTGTTTTTTACCTCTAACGTTTAGTGTTAATGAACTTAGAAGTAACTTTTCATACCTTTTCTTTCATACTGTTTCTGATGCTATGTTAGTACCTAATCTTCCTGGAAATTTTAGCACTGGAAGTGTCAGTATGGGGTACCAAATACCAGAATTTAATTAAAGAGCCCAGCTGAAGTTAGTCTCATTATAGTATCTCAGAAATTGTTTGCTTTTGCCAAAGAGTGGAGAGGGAGTTCCTGTTTCTCTTTGCTTATTTGAGGAGGCATTAATACCCACCTCAGCAGGGTAAATACTGAAATGATTATAACTATTCTTCTCAGATGTTAATTATTTGGTATCTGTAGAAATAAAAGATAAAAATGCTATGAGGCAGTAAAAGGGGGGTCAAACTCAGTAACATTGAAAGGACGTGCCAAAGTTAGAAAAACTCACAGACCCATCTGATTATTTTCTTTCCTCACCAACATTAAGCATATACCTTGAACCAGTTATCTGAAGAATCTTGAGTGTTTGAAAAACTGACCAGAAAATTAAGTCCCTATCTAATATGTTGCTAGACATGTTAATTAATAACCTTTCTTAACAGTACTGTCACTCTGCAGTGTTTACTGAGATCACTGTTCAATAAAGCTTCTGTAGATCTTCACTTTCAGCTGTATTAGTCTTATTCAGCAGTTGTGTAGTGTTTTGTTGGAGCATCTTAAAAGCTCAATATTGGCAGCAATTTGAACAAGAGATTTTATTTGGTTTACTTGATATAAACAACTTGGAAAGGCTCCCCCTGAATGAACAGCTTCCAGCTTCAGAAAACTTCCCATGTGTGTGCAGAGGTTATGCTGGGATCCTGGAACTTTGTCTGTTGTGTGTTAATTTGGTCAAAACAACAGCCAGTATATTTAATCTATATTAATTTTATATAAATTTTATATATTTAATTTTATATGTATATATTTATGGAGCTCCTAGGAGTGTATCTCACCTCATTTTGTAATGTGTCCAAGTTGGTCACACAACACCTGGTTTGTGCCAGCACTAATAAGCTCTAGGTTATTATTTGCAAATAACCTGCATGTTACCTCCATTAACATGGAGGCTGATAGCAGAGGCCAGTTCTTACTCATTGTCACCAACAAAAAATTAATTGACTTATGGGAAAATTAATTGGTGTGCATGCATAGTAAAGATTTAAGATGATCTTTTATTTAAATTAACACATGCATTAATGGTGCTTAATGATCAGAGACACCATAATGACAAGATGGCAGGAATTTAGGTAGGCAAGTGAATTGATGACTGTTCAAATTCTTTTGGAGAAGGTGAAGTACAGAAGTCTGTCTGTCTTGTGAGTTTATTTTATTCCTAGAGTAAGCAGGGTCATGCTTGACAGCTCAGAAGTAAGGAGTTTCACAGAATTGCAAGTAAAGTCTTAGATATGTTTTGCAGCATTAATTGAATTAACCAGTAGTCTTCCAGATGTCTCAGTAGCTTATTCATATCTGTGAAAAAATAAAAACAAACAGGAATTCTTAACTCTTATTGAAGAATCTGGAGAGCAAATTCTTTGTGTAAGTGTAGCAAGATTAAACTAAACTAGAGGGTGGTGGTTGTATTCTTCTGATTTTAATCAAAATTGTGTGCATCTACCTTAGATTTCCTTTCTGATTGTGGTCTTGCTGGCTTATTTTTGCTGGCAGTTTGCAAAAGCAAGAGTCCATTCTCCTAAATTTGTAGAAACTATATTGCAGTCCATTTTGAGACAGTCTGTGTTCAGCCAGAGAAGCACAAGAAAAAGAACTTGGTGTTAAAAAGAGTTTTATTCTATGAAGCAAGACAAATCTTGCTGACTTCTCGTGTGGTTGTTGGAGATCAAGGCAATGGGACACAAACCCCTAATGGAGACTTGTGTGCCCTGAGTATTAAACATTCTGATATGCAGATTTTTGGCAATGTGGATGTGCAGTCAGAGTGTGGGTGATGTATAAATGCATCAGAGAGAGTCTGAAGATGCTGTGGGTTTATGGGGAAGCTGGGGTGTTTTTTTTTTGGCTAAATGAGCTGTGACTCAAGTGCAGGACATTTGTTACAGGAAAATACAATGGGAGATAAGACCTGGCTCAGGAAGCAGTTTTAGAGGAAGGATGTGTAAGCACTGTGGAATTAACAAGTCATATCTATTTCTGTAATGCTTAGCTGAGGGCTCTCCATTGCTTACAAAACAAAACAAACCAAGAAGCCATTTTTCTGTCTTGCTTTTCTCTTTCACAGTCTGGGTTTCTCTTTAACAAAGGAAGTTAGATGGACTTGGAAATAGGTCAGCTTTGTAGTCATTTAGTCTTTTGGAAAAAATACTCTCTGTATCTTTCTGACCCCTCCTGTTCAAGAGCATGTGTCAGCAAAGCATGGGCCATGTTCTCCTAACCCTGAAAGCTCCAGGAGCTCTGAGAAAAGCTTGCCCAGCACCACCTGGCTCTTTACCAAGCCTCAACCCCCTCCCTTTACCTAATCCTGCCGCTTCTTCCCCTTGCAGGATCAGTCTGTTCTTCCCCCAAATATGTCTCTGTTTAACTGAGGTGGAGCTGTCATGTTTCAGAGACCTAATCAATCATTTGATGTGTGCTGTGCTATCAGCCAGAATGCAGATCTCTTAAAAAAAAAAATATCTGAGATATGTACAGTTAGCAAAGGGACATCTCAGTTCCAGTCTGTTTTATCAGTAGGCTAAACCAAGGGTGGCAGTATGTGGCAAATAACTAAAGAACAGTTAAACCAGATCATCACAGTTGTTGTGAATTGCAAAGCTAAAGTTCCATCAAATATAAACTTTTAATTTTGTTATGCAAACAGCTGTTCCCACAGTTAAACTGCACAGTACGAACCAAAAAGCAGACCTGGTTCCCAGACTTCCAGTGTATCTGTAATTTAACATGAAATGTTATGTGCTGGTTAAAAATATGGCAAACAAGTTTAGCACTTGGAGATTAGGATTAAAAAGAGGAGGAGTCAGAACTCCAGCATCTGATGTGAATTTGCCATGTGATGGAGAGTTGGATAACTTACCTGTGGTGTTGTTCCCCACAGCTGTTGACTTTGTGTGTAGTGCTAGTAAACCTCTGCAGGATTACAAGAATGAGTAGTCTGAGTTTCAGGAAGGGAGACTTTAATGAAGGAGTAGTCTTTTTCATGAGTAGCTAAGATTCTTTACTGGTTCTGCTCACCTGATGTTTAACAAGCATCTTTAGCCTTGACAGTGTGGCTTATCTGAATTAGAACAAAGTGTTGTACCTACTGAATCAAGAAACTTGTTTATAACTTTTTTTTCTATTCACCTGTTTTCTTAGCCTTCCAATATATTTTTCACAATGGATGACATAGTAAAGGTTGGGGATTTTGGACTGGTAACAGCTATGGACCAAGATGAGGAGGAGGAATCCGTTCTTACCCCAATGCCAGCTTATGCCAGGCACACAGGACAAGTAGGGACCAAACTCTACATGAGCCCAGAACAGGTTTGTGCTCTCTCCTCTCCAACTCTATCTGGCAGTGTCTGGAAGACAGCTGAGATCCCAAGAGCTTAAAGATCAGACACTCTTTCTAGTAAATGGTTGCAATCAAGTTACTTAAACTCTTTCTCCTCAAAGTACTTTTGAGCTGAGTTAAATTCCAAGATTAACATATTTATATTTATATATATAATTTAGAGGAAAAAGTGGATATTGACTCATAAGTCGATGCTTTCATTTATCTTGCTTTTACTGTAGTAGAAAGGTAACTGTATAATACTAAAGTTAATGGAGCAAGGACACATTATTCTGCTTGAGGTTTAATTAAATTCAATATTCAAGTTATTTGAGCAAGGATATGCTATTCTGCATGAGCTTTAAGTAAGTTGATGCAGTCTGCTTTGCAGTTAGGTCTGCAAAGAGGAGCTGGTGATCAGGACCTTGCTCACTGAAGCTCATAGGATGAAGTTTCCCTGAGAGCCTGTCCTGTAGTTTCAGGATGGGGCCAATGACTTCTGTGGTGACATGAAAGGGGGTTGGCTGTTACACAGAAGTACATACAGTGAGTAGCTTGATTGACCTAACCCTAATTTTGAATTTTCAGATCTGTGGGAACACTTACTCACACAAAGTGGATATCTTTTCATTGGGATTGATTCTCTTTGAGCTGCTTTACCCTTTCAGCACGCAGATGGAGAGGGTCAGGGTATGTATGGCACTGGATTCTCCTCACTTTGTCCATTACTATAAAATTGCTATTTACTTGGTGTAAGTTTTAAAAGGGGTTCTTCTCAGTTGTGGAAAAATCTTGCAATTAGGAGCACAACTTTTTTATCAGCCTTGCACAGAACCCCTGAATCACTGAAAATAAATTGCAGTCTTCTTAATGTGTGCAGTTGAATTGAAGCCTTAATTTCTTTACAAAGCTCCTCTGTTGTCAAGCCAAGTAAGAGAAACTGTTGAACTAGTATATCCGAGAACTCGAGCAACAAGTATAGCTTGTGACTTTAAGCCTGCCAACTTGTTTTTTCATGCAAGATGGGAACCATGCTGTGCATTGTTCTAATTTCTTCCTTAGTTTGCATCTGCAGCACTTTTTCACCCAAAGCACTCAGTGAAAAATTGCTGTTCCTTTCCCTATAGTAAGTCTTAGCTGTGAGTCTTACTTGGCTTCAAGAACAATCTTCCCAGGAACTGCTGAACTTCACTGCATCAAATTTGAATTTGGGAGATTTTGGGGTGCATTACAGCTCTTCCTTGCTGTTCAAATTCACGTGATACCCACTGTGCTCAGGAAGGAGCAGGTTCACAGAGAACAGGAGCTACAGCCAGAAAGGTTTCTTCTCTTGTTCATGAAGACCAGTGACCTATGCAGGAAAGAAAGAGTTGTTATAATTTGTATTTATCATTTATATGTGCTTTGGGGGTTCAGTTCTCAAGTGGAGATGGACTGAGTTTAGCAGAGATGAAAGAAGCAGCTGGAATCACACTGAGGGCAACCTGAATGTTTCACCTATACTGGTGCTGTGTTCTCTTTAAAATGCTTTGGCTTTTTATGGTACAAAAGAGCATTGTCTAGAGAAGGAATGGCAATGCTTACTTGGAACCCTCTGCACTGAAACCAATTTCATGTTCTCTAAATAAAATCAGTTTTACTGAGACACATACTCAGTATAGAGCTATCTTGGATTCTCATGATCTCCTGCAGCAGTGACAAGCTTTGCCCATCCAGTTTCCTGAGTACAGAAGCAAATCAAGTAATCAGAATCAATCCTAAATTGCATCTGACCCTGTTTTACTTCATAAGAGGGTAAAACAATGTGCTAACTTCCCATCATTTTCACTGTTAGTCAAATCCAAAAGAAACCCTTACCCCTTTATTGCCAGGTTTAGCTACTTTAGTTGTTGTTTGAGTTGTTACACTGGATTTTTCATTGGCATCAGCAAAGCATTAGCAAAACATTCTCTACCTAACCAAGCACCCCAGCAAATTCTTGGAATCTGTGACAAAAGGCTGGGAAAATCCCCAGAGGTGGAGTGTGAGACCTGCCTCTGTCTCAAGCTGTTAGCAGTTAGTCTGCCAGTGCAATTTATTTCCAAATTAAATGTTTGAAAACAGATCACTAAATGCAGACTTAATTGGTAGAGGAATAAGAACAATTATTTGAAGCATATTTGAACAGGAGCTTGACTGTTGCCCGTCACTATGAACTGGTCAGTTTATACTTAAATGGAATAAGAATGAATTGAACTTTGTTTAAATTTTAGAATTCTTATATTTTGTACTCAAAATTTAGCAAAGGGGGACATCCTTCAGGGAAGAAATTATGTGCTAAGTGTTGCCCTTCTGCACTACAAACACATGCAGAAGTGGGTCATGGGTTGCTGGCAATTACAGAACTTAAATTCCTAAGGCAGGCTGGTAGTTTGCTGCAAATAATTGTGTGGCTGAACATTGCAGTATTCCTGTCAGTAGATGGAGCCAATGTGCTTGTAAAGGAAAAAAACACTGAAGGAGATCGGGTACTTTCAGAGGACCCAGAACTATGCATCATTAACTGCTTTTGGAACTGCTGATAGACCTGGTCATTACTCCATAAACATTAAATAAAGTTATAAACTAGTGCTTCCATGGCTAAGGCAGAACCAGTCATTTAATATGTCTCCATACTGGTGTAGGTCATCTTGGGGATTAGGGGTAATTGGTTCATTTTGGGAATTGGTTCATTTTGTTGAGCCAAAGTGAGAAACTACAAGTTTTTGCATCTGGCTGATTTAAAACTGAGATCAGAATTCTTGGAACACAATTCCTAGTGCAGGGTGTATACCCAGAGAAGCAGCAACTTACCCATTTAAGTATGTTGGGATTTTTAACCACTTAAAGCAAGACTTTAAAGGGTTTTTTTCCATCATGCTGATGTTTTGCATAGTTTGCATATATTTTGATGAGTAATACTGCTGAAGAATGGTGTTCTGGAAAACTTACGTTTTTCTTAATATTTTTGCAGACTTTAAGTGATGTTAGAAATTTGAAGTTTCCACCATTGTTCATTCAGAAATATGCACAAGAGGTAAGTGTACCTGATGCTATTAGTTGTAGCTTTTTCTTTAATAACTGAAACCATTTTCTTTCCAATTGTTTTGCAAGTAAAAATGCAGAACAGAAAAAAAAGTTTTTGTGTTAAGATGCATTTCTCCATCCCCGTGCTTTTCTGTGTTTCAAAGCTGTAACATAACAATAATGTGGATGAAGATAGCTTTGTCCAACAGTTTATCTCCACTAACTGTACAATATTACCTGGCTTCCCTTTGTCACTTGCTGTCATTCTTTTCACATATATCTTGACATCATTTCTTGCAACAAAGCCAAATTCACAAAGAGAAAGTGCAGAATTCTGCACAAGGAGAGACTGTAGGTGGAACAGGGGATGTAGTGACTTGTGCTCAGCTGGAGCAGGACACTAATTCTCATTTAAATTTGAGACAAATAAAGTGCCTGTATATCTAAGGGAAAAATTGTAATTCAGTGTGAAAATGTGAAAAATTACTGCATGGCTTAAAACATGGGGACTTAAACACGAAGCTGAAAATTAGTTACAAGTTCTTAATTCTTCTGATTGCAAATTAATGTAAAGGTTTTATAGCTCTAAATCTGATCCAAGGTTCAGTAATTTGCTAAATGGGTTGTAGTACCTAACAGTAAAGACAGCTTAACAGATACAGAGTGATACATTTTCAAATATTTAATGCACTTTTAGCTCTTGTGCCAAAGTATTAATAACCAAACTACTCAGCAGACAACTGGGGACATTTTCCACTTGTTCACACAGCCACAGTTGAAGTCAGAACATAAATAAGCAAATACTTATGACTTGGTTCATGTAGCACATCATGTTTTCTTTTAGTACACCATGGTGAAGGACATGCTCTCTCCAAGTCCCACTGAAAGACCAGAGGCTGCAGCAATCATAGAAAATCCTGTGTTTGAAGACTTGGAACTCCCACCAAAACCAGTGCTTAGGCAGAGGTCACGGACAATGAGTTTATCAGGAAATAAGCATTCAAGACAACCAAGCAAATAATTATCCTCAGGATCACTTCTTCCACTCACCAGGTTTTACAGGGATTGTTCAGCAGAAGGGTCCTATGATGCAGAATGTCTAGCTTGGAAATAGTTTACCTAAGCTTTTTTTTTTTTTTTTTTTTTTTTTGCCATGTTTAATGTATAAGACGTGTTGGACAGATTTTCATTTTCTTGGACAGCCAACAAAAGCCAGTAACCACACTTCTCACATTCCATTTTTCTTACCTTAACTCTCCTAGGTGGATGGGTCCAGCTACTGTGCTTACCAATGTTGTACTCCATTATCAGTTTTTTGGGTTTGTTAAGGGTTTTTTTGAAGCTTGTAAATGTCAGCTTGCTGGGTAAGTGAGAGATCTGTAAGATGTAAATAGAATTAAAATACTGTATTTTTATAGAGCAAATTACAGTCTCTAAGCCTAGTGAGCATCTTATCCAGATCACTTGCTCTTTGGTGAAATGATGATTTTGAAATCATCTGTGACTCCATTTTTGTCCCTGGTGGGTAAACTGGGGAAATGCACTATTTTTAAAGCAAAAAAATACCACAGTTGTATATACTGTCACTCTTCATAGCCAGTCATTAGAGGAAATCTTTTCATACTTCTGCACTAAAGTAGATCTTAGGGAATGCATTTTATACAGAAAAACCTGTAGAGAAGGAAAGGGAGCTTTTTTTTTGCAAGCGGTTTTATAGGCAGTGGTTGGAAGAGCCATAGTAAAAATGATGTATGAAAATGTTGTGATTCTGAAAATTTAAACCTAATGAAGTCATACATGTCATATGTAATCTTGTAGATTCGTACTTTTTAAAAAAAAAAATCAACTGTTAGGCATTTGTGTAATTTGCTAATTTAACTGCCTAATGCCATGCTTTTATTTCTCTCTGTAAATATGTTCATTTTTATTTATAAAATATAGAATCAATCCATTTGGGTTGGTGGTGTACAGAATGCACTTGCTATAATTGTTGAGTGCATTGATTACTGTGACTTCTTTCAAGTCTAAATGATTTAATAAACTTTTATTTATAAAAAATAAAAAAATAAGTGAAATAGTTTTCTGTTTAAAGCCTGCATCAGGCTGCAGGTGGCAGCAGGAGGACAGGCACTGCACTTCTGTGAAATCCTTTGCTTTCTCATACTTGCCACAGTGCATGTGATGATGCAAAGATGAATCTGCTGCTTGGAAGTGAGATTCCATCTGAAGAAAAAAGGGAACAAAATGCTTCTAAACTGAGTGGATTATGGAGGCAGCTTCTCCATTGTTAACAGAGAGGAAGGAAGAAGGAATAATTCTCTCACACTGTTAGAGCAGGTTTTGCATAACTGCATTTCCTCATTTTACAGGTTTAAGTTTTTGAAGCTGTAGTCTTTGAAATCAATTTCTTAAAAAGATGCTGGATTCACATCCTTCTGGAATCACTGGGCTGCAGGGTGACACTATGACTTGCAATTAAACCAGCTGGCACTCTGCAGCCTTATGATAAGCCAGAAGTGGATTATTCTCCTGAATTCTGGCTTGTCTGAAGTCAGAATACTGCAGTAAATACTTGGTCAAAACCAGCTTATCAAGCGTAGCTGGGTTTAAACAGAAGCCTGTTAATTTTGTCCTCTTCCTTGGATTTCCCTGTTCCCAGCAGCTGGAAATGCACAGTGAAATGGTCACATTTGAAGCCTCTTGAGCTTCCCTGCCAGGTGATTACAGGTGGAGCACAGGAAGTGAAGAGTAAGGTATTTTTAACTTGCTGTGTATCTGTGCTGGATGGGCATAGCTCAGGGTTTGCTCAGGGTGTGTCTGCATATTCTGGGATGTTACACTTATCCTCAAAGGCATGGACAGGTCCTGCCCTGTGTGGTGCATGCCCAGCCATGAAAGTTTGTGGCTACCTACACCCTGCTCTTACCTGCCTGTGTCAGGCAGTCTCTGCTTCACTGGATGCTGGAGTGTGTTGTCCCCATCTTCGCTCTTTTTGGTTCCAGGCCTTGACCAAGAAAGTCTTTGCTCTAACCAGAGATGTCTTCTCTACACTCATTACCCTGCTTCTGGCAGCTCCACTTGCTCTGCCTCAGCAGTGGGGGCAAAGAACACTTCTTTGTGTTATGAAACAACCACCTGAGCTTCAGCATCCCCACCAGCTCCAGGACTGTTCTACCAGCTCTTCAGAACAAGACTACAAAGAGGGAGGCACCTCTCCTCTTACTTTCCTCATTCATGTTTCATCCCTCAGCTGCTGGATGATGATGTCCTTCAGTCAGACTGAATGGTCCACAGTGACTGAAAGACCAAAGATCTTTGGTCTAATGTGTATTCACTCTGTGCTCATACTGTGGAAGGGAAAGCAGTGAAGAGTGGCTTTTCCTTGCCCTATATAAAAAACACACACCTGTGTGTCAGAATCCTGCCCTGTCAACCTTTGTGCTCACTGGTCCAACCTGCTTTCCTCAGAATAAGGGCAAGATTGGGTAATTATTGCCCTTACCACTTCTGTGGTGTTAATTGGAGTTGTAGGAGCTTGCAGATCTAACACATTCCATGAACAGGAGTACCAGTGTCACAACCCCAGGTCAGGGCTGTTTCTTCTACCAGTGATGCTCATTGTCTTGAGAGGTCAGCAGCCCTCCAGTGACCCTACTGACAGAAAAGCTGTGGTCCTGGGGGCTCAGCTCCTGCTTTTACTCACTGTTAGGATGCTGCAGAGACACTGGGGAGCAGTCCTGCCTTTCCAGGGCCATCCTTCAGTGAGCTACTCCACTGCCCTCTTGTGGGAAGCCAGTGCTGTTTGATGCTGTCCAGACAAGACTTGGGAATGGTAAAAATAATCATTCCTCTTTATCATAATTTTTTATGGCTGTTTTGTCCAGCAGTATTCTGTGGCTAAACTCAAAGCATCAAGACATAGACATTATAGGGTAAAACACATGAGTAATAATTCTTCTTCACATCCCCTCTTTGACTGGTCTTGATCACTTGTAGCCCCCTCTGAACCTCCTGGGCACTTGGTGCTCTCGGAGTTACAGAGAAACATTTCAGCAAGACCCACTCATTCCCTGGGTTCCACAGAAACTTGCAGGTATTTCAGAGAAAGGCACTGAAGCAAGATTTTGGTAACAGTAGCCACAGTGTCCATTGTGCTGCCTTTGTGAAGAAGTGACCTCTGCTTTTGGACCACATCCCTCTTGCCAACTCCCATGTGCAGTTATTAAAACTGATAAAATCAGTCATGTAAACTGCAAGATGAGAGCTACAGTGGCTTGAAAAAGAAGAAATACTGTCCCACCTCAGATTGTGTACATCCTGGTGGTCTACAAAGACAAATTCACCTTATCAGTGATGATTTTTTTCCCCCAGCACGGAGATTGAATTTGTCTTCGGAAATACTCATTAAAAAAATAATTACCCAGGAAGAAATTAGCTCCATTAGCTATAACAAATTGCTCCACAAATATCACAGTTCACCATCTGCAAAACTGTGGAAAATGAAGAAATGCATCTTTGTTGCGTGCCTCCAGCTGTGGTCTTCCAGCCCCTCCCTTCTCCTATTGTCCTTCCCATTATTTTTCCCTTAAAGATGTGCTCTGGCACTTCCTGCACCACCACCTCCAGCCACTGATTCTCCATCCCTATTTACTTGGGTTTGCCCTTCAGGGCACTGTTGGGCACTGGCACCGTGATGCTATATTCTAGGTCTGGAGCAGTCTTGGAAAAGGTGGCTATGGAAACCATGTCTTCTCCAATGGCCACCTGAGACCTGTGCCTGCAAACCAGCAGCTTCTTCAGGGCCCTCTGGAAATCCCTGTTCAGGAAAGCGTAGAGCATTGGGTTGATGGTGGAGTTGCAGTACCCCAACCAAGTGATGATCTTGAAGGTGTCAACCAAGACCCTGCTAGTGGAGTCGGTGCCCCTGGCAGCAAGCCAAACGTTGAGGACGAAGTAGGGCAGCCAGCACAGCACAAAGACTGAAATGATGATGATGATGGTCTGTGTGGCTTTGTTCTCCAGCTGCAGGTGGTTCTGCCTCTTGCTGTTGGGGTGGTAGTGGATCTCCAGGGTCTGTGCCACGATCCGGGTGGCCTTGAGCCGCGAAGCTCGGTAGATGAAGAAGTACATGCTGCACATGACCATGAAAGGGACAAAAAAGGCCAGAGCAGAAGCCACGATGGCAAAAATCCAGTTGGTGACAAAGATGCATTCTCTGCCTGCATTGAAGTCCACCCCGGGGATCTCATTCCAGCCTTGCATGACGGGAAGGAAGGAGATGAGGGAGGAGTAGACCCACACAGTGCAGGTCATCAGGATGCATCTGTGAAAGTGAAGAGAGGGCCTGAGTTATTCTGAGTTGAGAACACCAATTCAAACATTCAATTCCCATGGTAACCTGTGTGGGATATCACTGCTCAGCAGTCCCACAGGACTCAGAGAAGTGGCCAAGCAGTGAGAAAACTGGGGTATAACAAGTCCATCCACGATTATCTCGAACAACTGAGTAATTGGGTCTGTGGTTTGCAGTACTGGGGGCTGTGTAAGGGATGCTCAGAGCTGAAAAAAAAAAAGAGGAGGAAAGGTTTCCCAGAGGATTTCTGTTAATATTTAGAACAACAGCATGTAGGTTTTTCTGTTTGGTTTCAGCTTCAATACCTGGCCATTACCTCATCCTCTGAGGAGCAACAGAGGTGGAGCTGATGGACATCAGATCCCCAGGACCACTGCAGCCCTTGCTGTGTGGCCCCCTCCTCACTTTGTCCATTGCCTACACCCCACAAATGGTGCACAGCAAGAGCTGCAGGGGAATTGCATCCCCAAAAGAGCCTGAATCTCCTTGTAAAGCACCTCGAAGCTGCAGCATCCTCTGTGCCCATCCTCAGACATCTTTCCCACCCTGGAACCCTCATTTCAGTGTTTCACGTGAAACCTTAACAGGAGCTTAGAACCCCATCCTGTTTTCTCTTTATTTTCCCCACAAAAATAAAGAGTTTTAAGAAGAGGAATACTACTGATACATGCATTTTTCTGGATGTCATATCCCCTAGTCCTTGGAGAAATTCCTGCAAAGGGCAGAAGTTGGGTGGGCAGGAATCAGTCCACACCACTGGTTCCTAACACTGGGCTTTCCCAGCAGCACCACCCAAGCAGCTCAGCTGCATTCTCCTTTTCTGCCCCACATCAAGTGATTTTTGGGAAGTTTTAAATGGTGAAAAGATACTTTCACGACATCACTCTGCTTTTGGGCCCCATCTCAGTATAGGTCACAGCCCAACAAAAATTTGCAGGGACCCAAAGTGAGGAGCAGTTCCACTCACCTGCTACGGGACATCCTTCTTGAATAGTGGTATGGGGTCACCACAGAGCAGTATCTGTCCAGGCTGATGAAGCACAAGGTGACAATGGATGCAGTGCAGAACATGACATCAAAGGAGATCCAGACTTTGCAGAACAGCTTCCCAAACAACCACATCCCTGTCACCTCATAGATGATGCTGCGAGAGAAAACAGGTAGAAACCAAAGCTAGGAGGACCAATTTCAGGCATTTCTTCAAGACTCCACTGAGGTAACATCACATTTGGATGAGCAGGTTTGAGAGATGGGCATGCAGCTTAGAGATTCATCCTCAAAAAAGTCCAACCCAAGGCTATAACCCACAGGTGGGGCACGGCTGACAACCACCAACCTTATGCTCCCTGCCTGCCCTCTGTTATAAGCTGGTGCCTTGAGGGAGATGCTTTGCCCCTCCAAAACTCCATGAATTTATAACTCCTTAGCTTTGTTTATCACAGCTTTTCCAGTGCCCTGTGAAGCACAGATTTTTAGGAGTTCTTCACAATTCCTGGGGTATGGAAGCTGCTCCCTCCTCCAAGAAACGCAAATTTCATCTGGTCATGTGCTGCAAAATGGAAAGGGTTTCAACTCATGGGTTAAAACAAATAAATTAATCCATTTTAGGAGGAAGCCTATGCAGTTTGTACATGATGGAGCTGCAAATGCTTCAGTGAGGTAAGCACTGCAGCAAAAAGCAGACACGATGCCAAAATTACTCCTAACCAAGTCAAGAGGGGTCTGGGAGAAGTGAGCAGCACAGGGCAGCTGTAGGAAGGCTGATGCACGTTCCTATAGCATGCAATTAGATGCCATTTGCTTCCCCTTTCTTTCACCAGCTTTCTGGAGCCCCTGGTGTGCTGCTGAAATAACCATTGTGTGTGAATTTGATGTGAAAGGCTGAGTAACTACCTAGGCCTGCAAAGCTTTAATTATCTTCTAACTTCACAGCTTGCTGGTCAAACACAGTGAAAGTTGGGCTCTGTGCTCAGTGGGCTCTGCCATCCCCAAGGGCAAAAAGAGTCAACTTGATGTCAGAGGAGTTAGAAAGGAACCCCTGCTCTGCATCTAATTAGCAACCAGTCATGAAAATGACTTCTGAAGGCTGTTTGGGAGCACAACTGCTGTAGGTGGGCACGGTGCTGCTGGAGAGCCCCAGCCCCTTGGAAGCATTTTGTTGTGCAGGATGCTATGCAAAGATTCAAGCAAATGTTGATTTATAGCAGAACATGTCCCTGCACCATGGTGGCTGTGATGTCCCCAACTGAAGAAGGACATGGATCTGTTGGAAAGAGTCCAGAGGAGGGCCACAAAGATGATCCAGGGACTGGAGCACCTCTCCTGTGAGGAGAGGCTGAGGGAGCTGGGATTGTTCAGCCTGGAGAAGACTCCAGGGGGACCTTATTGCTGCCTGAAGGGAACCTAAAATCCAGGCCCTTGGGCAGATACTTAGAGCACTAGGTGGAAGGGAGAGGCAGATGAATACAGATGGATGATTTCCCACTCTAAATTTAAAAATCCACTGAGCTTGGAGTCGAAACTGGCAATAATATTTTCTAAAGTGAGTCATTAACTGGCTTGGTCTTTTTTTTTTTTTCCCACCTGACACTATAAACTTTTAACTTAACTTGTAATTGCTTCTTGGGAGAACATCTTTCAGAGCTAAATTCAGTATAGACAAATATAAATAAATTCAATAAATTCAATGTAGGCAGCTCCATGAGAACTAAAGCAGAAAATTAGAAATCAGTTCAGCCTCTTCATACTGCTCCAAGAACACCAAACCAGGTGCAGCCTCCCTCTTTGTAGCAGCCCATGGTCATTCTGCAGCACCAGAGAGCCCAAGCCTACAAGTAAACTGGTTTCTGTATTTGTTTTACTGGTTCCCAGCCAGGTAGTGAAGCTCCTGTAAACAGAAACCTCATGCAGGGAGAACTGCCCTCTGAAGTGCCTCTTCCTCCATTAAATACAGGGGGAGCCTAAGTTACCTTCCTTACACTAAAATAAAATCCTTACATTTACACAGAGAGAGGGGAGATGTCCCTGTGTCAGCACTGCCATTTACTGGTGTGCAATGGGATCAGGGATAAAACGTTTCCCCCATGTGCAGTGAGTCCCATTTGTTGCCCCAGACCTCAAACCTTCCAGTCTGCAAGGTCAGCAGCCTTCCCCACCAACGTTGTCTGAAGCAGAAGGAACAATCAAAATTCAGTGTTTCACCAAAAAATATGAAGGGTAAGATCTCTGCAACAGACTTTCGAGTTCAGCAATCTGAAATCACCCATTTTCTTATGCCAGTCAGGATTGGTTTTACTCCTCCCTCTCACTATCAGGAAAAAAAGGAAGTGTAAAACCAAAAGCATAGAATTTAGCTCCACTGATTTCAGTAGTCATCCCTGACCAAAAATAAAAAAAAAAAAAGAGGGTGGGGGGGGGCAAATATATCTCTACCTTTGAAATGCAAGCAAGGTCAATACAGTCACTGCACTGAGTGTAACACACCCATGAGAGTCCTCAGAGCCTGAAAAATCATCTGGTGACCATGTTGTGCAAGGCACAGCCAGTCCTGTATGAGGGGACTCATCACTCTGGACACACCTGGATACCCAGTTCAGACCAGCAGTCAGCATCCCTCTATAGCCAGTGGGGAAAACACCCTTGGGCTATCTCCTCCCCTTACGAGAAAGTGCAGGGAAACTGAGGCACAGATAACCACAGTTAAGCTCTTTGGAGAGCCCAGCACAGCACATGAACATAACCAGCCCTGCTCAGTCAGTGCCTGCTGAGTTAGGAGATGACCTGGATGCAGACATCACCATCAGCTCTTACCTGTCAAGCAGTTCTCACCTGAAGGGCATGACCAGGCAAGCTACAAGGAAATCTGCCATGGCCAAGGACATGATGAACATGTAGGTGACAGTGCGCAGCCTCTTCTCCACCATTGGGCAGATGAAGACAATTGTATTTCCCAGGAGGGTGATCAGGTCAATGAGGGTAAGGATCAGCCCAATGACCACCTCCTGGAGGCCGATTCCTGCCCAGGTGCCCCCTCCTTTCACAAAGGAGGAGGCAGCAGAGGAGAAATTAGAAAGCCAAGATTCATTTTTGTCCACCAGCATCTTCCCACTGTTAAAATCTGAAAGAGGGAGGGAAAATGAAATAAGGACTTTAATGGCTTCCACGGAAAGGAGCACAGGGATAATGTTTATGCTTTATTTACTTTGAGAAAACTCCTCTCACCCTGCAGTGCCTGTGCCATCACTGTCCCATGGTTGTTGGTTCCCTAGAAGGGTCTGAGATCCTGAAGGTGAAGAAAAATGTGCACCATTGGCTGAAGTCCTTCATGGCAATTAAAAGCCCTCCTGTGAACGAAAGTGCATCACCAGGTAAAGTGTGACACAAAGAAAAGCCCTGAGAGAGGACAAGCAACCAGCCAAAACCCAAAATTAAAGCAGCTCTGCTAAATCCCACTCACCAGAATGTCATGGCCACAAAATAGAGGGGCTGGAACTAGATAAGATCCCTTCCAACCCAAACCATTCCATCATTCTGTATTCTTGTTGTCATCTTTGCCAACCCATTGACCAGGTGTGACAGCCCAGGCTGCTTTTGTGACCCCACTGTTCAGGGCATGCTCTGCCCTGGGTTGTCCTGGTACTTTTTTAGTCTCTGAAGTTAAGAGCTTTTGATTTTTTTGATTTTTTTGATGGTGGGCACCTCCTTCCTGCAGTCTGAATGGCTGTGCAGAGCTGCCAGAAACCACCCAGGGAGCTTAAGGCAAGTAACTGAGGTGTCTGAGGAGCCACAGTGACCTCAGACTCATGTCCCTTGCCATGCCCAGCTGGGAGTGGATGCTCCCAGCTCCATAATGGGGCACTTTTAAGCCTGTCTCCATAGCAGAGGTTCTCTAGCCCTCTAATCATCTTTGTGGCCTCTGGACTTGCTCCAGCATCTCCATGTCCTTCTTCAGTTGGGGACCCCAGAACTGAACACAGTACTGTAAGGGGGGGGTCTCACCAGAGCAGAGTAGAGAGGGAGAATTATCTCCCTCAATCTGCTGAAGGCCACAGTCACACAAGCAATCCCCATCCACTTTGTCAGCATCACTTGGGGGATCTTTAATCTCTGTCCCATCCCCAAGGCCCCTCATCATCTCATGGTCAGGCTGAGGAACCTTTGCCAACTTGTTCCTTCCTTCAACAGGACCCATCCCTCCTGTGCTTCTGAGCCTCTGCGGGGGTTCCCAAATTGGAACTGATTTTCAACAAGTAAATAATTCACTGTGGATTTACAGAAGGGCATAATCATGGTCTCTCTTTTGCTCTGCTTCCCTTTCATAACAATCCCTAACGTGGTTTCCTGCTTTTGATTGGCACTTAGCACTGAGATGACCTTTCCACAGAACCACTGATCACCAAACATCTCATTCCTGAGCAGGAATCCTCATCTCAGAGCCCACAGCTTTAGACAGGAAAATAGGATGAAATGAGGAAATTAAGTTTTTTTCCATCTTCCCTGAAGTCTATCACTTCACAGCTGAAACTCTTCTTCCATTTTAATGCTCACTGAGCCTCAGAAAAGCCTTTCTGCAATTCTTTAAGTCAGGCCTTATCCTTCATGCCCCGATTAAACTTTGTGTCACCTGCAAATATCACCACGTCACCAGTCACACTCTATCCAGTTTGTTGGGGATATATTAAACTCCAGATACCAACAGTGATGCTGAGGTCTCTTCCCCATGGTGACTCACCATCCACTTTCCCCGCTGCATTGCACCTTTTAGATAATTATTTATTCATGCAAGGAGCTTCCTTCTTAGCTCAGGATTCTTTAAGTTCTGTAAAAGCCACCCAGGAGGGAGAATATAAAAAACCTTTCAGAAATCTAAGCAGACTACACCAGCAAGGTGCTTCTCATCCCCATCCTCAGGGTCCTCTTCCAAGCACTCCCACATGACTGTGAGGCTGGGCAATATTGGCTTTTTCCTTGGATATAATCGTGTATTATACACACCCACTCATCCTCCCAGATTCTCAGCTCCTTCCCCTGACTTCTACTTACTTACTAGATATAGTGGTTTCCTTTCTTTCAACTTAAAAAAAAAAATTCAAGAAATAACTAAAGCTGCTTAGGAAAAAAAAAAAATTAAGAAGGAAAGCTCTTCTTCTACCCCTCCCTCACCAGAGCTGGGACTTGCTGAGAACAAGCAGATCTGATGGACACCAAGATCAAGGTCTGTAGCAGGTCCCTGAGCAGGTGCTACCAAAAGTCTACAGGGAGTCTTAATTATATCCGTCTTAATTAAAATATTCCTTGGACACCATTTCACATCCTGATAACACCCCATAAAAATAAAAAAATCCTGCCTCCAGCTCTGATGTTATTGACAGGAAAGAGAACAATCTGCACTGTTCTTCCTAACAAGCTCACTGAGGATGTCATCAAAGTGGAGGAGCTCCTGTGGAACAGTTTGATTTCAGTGCAACCAGGCTTCCTGGCAGAAAAACTGTTCAGCCTGTTCTCCTCCCTGCACAGATGGCACAGTGACTGATGGCTGCAAAGCCACCTGGTGACACTGTGTGGCCACACAGCTGACCAGGTTACAGAACCCGGCACTGCAAGGTTCATGGCAGGGTCCATCCCCATCTTCCAGCTCATCTTGTCAAATACCATCTCTGATTCCTGCTGGGAGGTGGTCAGGGCCTCACATCTCTGAGGCTTCTCTGGGTCAGGAAACAGTTCTCTGATTTCCACCTTGAGATGACTCCTAATTAGCTGCAGCACATGAAGACCACCCAGATAGCCCTATGTCCTCCCAGAAGAGGGATCGCTGGGGATGCTTCCACCTGGAAAACGTGCATTCAGAAAGGCTCCAAAACAAGAGTAGCAAAAATCAGGTTTAATGAAAAATAATTTTTAAAATAGTGTTAAATTTTAAAGTTAAAAGACTGTAAAAAAAAAAATAAAAATCAAGTCTTAAGGCTTAAAAAAAAAAAAAAAGTTAAATTTTTGTTCTATGGTCTTGAATAATCAGAGATGAGAATGCTGAATTAATTGTCTGGGGGTTTTAGAGGTAACACTGAAACAAGAAGGTGTAGCAGTCACATCTTCTTTCTTCTGCAAACAATGACTGTGCTCACACAATTGTTTAGGATGTCTCAGCTTTAGTCTAACTCCAATTAAAGTGGATCATTTCTCACACAAGGTTGCTCTGTACCCATCTGGAAAGACACACTGTACTCAAACTTAAAGCAGAAGCAGGATATGGCTATTAGAGCTCATCTTTGCAAGCTACTCAAGTAACACCTCAGCCACCAACCTGAGTTAAAAGGTCTGGTTAAGTGCAGAGCTAATCACAGGTTGCTTCATGCCAGGTCCATCTAGGGGCATGACAAGGACAGATAAATGCAGGAGACAAATGTTCCCACACTCACAAAATGTTTGAGAAACACTCTTGGTTGTATTTTTTTTTTTTTTTGGTCAACACAAGGAGAGGGTGAAGGCACGGAAATGAGATTCTTCTCTTTGATCTCTATGGCTTTTCCAAGAACAAAAAAAACGGGGATGAAACTTGAAACTTCAGGTTTGAACCCTGAACTCTACTTCAGGGTGAAGGTGATGGGGTCCTGCTGCTCCTTGCCAAGGATCTCGAGGCAGAGAGTCCCTGGAAGTCAGTGTCACAGCCAAGCACCCAAGCTTGATGTCTCTGGTCTCTTTTGCCTCTGACTGGGAAGCCAGCAACTTATCTAAGAAGTACATTTCCTAAACCATCTGGAGAATTGTTAATGCAGGAAAGCAGAGGGTGTTACAGCCTTAATATCTCTGTGGAAAACTTCAGAACAAAGCAGAATGTGCCATCCTTCCAAAGAATGTTCCATCCTTCCCAGGGGCATGATTCTACAACTTAAATATTTGAAGCTTTTAAATTATCCTATGAGCTGCAGCACCTCATGTGGTGACACTGCTGATACAGCACAGTGTGTCTGGAACATCAGTCTTTAGCTTTTCTTGTAAGGTCCCCTCTTAAATCATTGGGATAAATGCCCAGGATGAAGTACCATGATGTCGGAGCATCCCAGGTTTCCTGGGGATTTCAGATTTGCATTCTTATTTGGACATTACAGTTTTGCTTCCCTTCAAAAACTGATGGGCTAGAATCTGCTCTTGGTCTGCCTGAGAGAAGCAACTCCATTATTTCAGCAGTTTTCCTTTAATATATAGAAAGTTTGACCTAATTTATTCAGCAGACAAATCCCAAATAAAAGGTTAATTCCATCACTAAATGGTATCTTTTGATGACAGGGAAGGGAAAAAAAATAAGCTCTGCAATCACAAGGCTGACTGCACTTTAAAATCCTAGAGGAATGACGGAAATTGGAAATACATTTGCTGTCAGACTCTGCTCCTTTGCAAAGCCAAGTACCAGCTTATGGAAATGGGCAACTCTACCTGCCCCAGGACCCCAAAACACATTTCTCTCCTCCCCCCTGCTGTTTGTTGAACAATGCATTGCTCTGCAGGGCTGGTGTGAGGAGATCAAGGAGGAGGAACATCCCTGGGGATGCTTCCACCTGGAAAACGTGCATTCAAGGAGGCCACACAGCATGTGAGCCATTCCACTGACTTCCCTTCTCTCTCTTTCCCACTGGAAAGGCAGCATTTCTCAGGCTGCGAATGCTTTCTTTCCACCCCAAAATCATCACAGAAAAACTCTTACAACCTGTCCAGCAGCTGGCCAGCCCAGCAGAGGCAAATGTGCAATCCTTACCTTCAGAGCTGCCTGTTGCAGGCTGCCAGCCAGCAGGAAGCAGCTCAGCACCTCTGGGCTGGGGTTGTGATGCTTCTCCCAGCAGCGTCCCAGGGACCCACACCAGCTCACAGGGCTCCCAGATCCCATCCCACGGAGCTGCTCCCAGCCTGGCTGTGGGCAGCCAGTGGTTTCGGTCCCAGTGCAGGACATAGAACCTGTAAGAAAGCACAGCAGGTTTGCCCTTCGAGAGCTCCCCTTCCAGTGCATGTCCTTCGACAGAAAAACCGAATCTGTTGCAACCAGCTCTCCGAGGAGCCAATAAAGCCCGATCACAGCAATAAAACTCAAGGCAAAGTTAATCCCACGCTGCAAACGCGGGGGGAACCGCTGACCATAGGGGAGCAAGGAGCAAACCCCAACCCCTGGGGTGTAAAAACCATCAACCCCTCGGATGCCAAACCACCGACCCCTGGGATGTAAAACCACCAGCCCCTGGGGTACCAAATCCTACACCCCGGTGGTCAAACCCCCAACCCTCGGGGGGGTCAAAACCTCCTTCACGATGCTGGAGGAACCATCCCGAAGCAAGGAGAAACGACCCGGCGAGGGGCTGAGGGTCCTGCCCAGGCAGAGGGGCTGCTTCGACGGAAAGGAAGGAGCAGGGTGGGCATGGGAAGCTCTGCCAGGAGGGTGTTTTGGGGTGGGAGGGATGTTACAGGACCTACCTGGGGGAGCCTGATGATGAGGGGGTCCCAGCCGGAGAGCAGCAGCACTCCTGAACCCGGGGAAGGGATCGCCGGAGCTGCCCGGAGCAGGGGAAGGGGAAGCCGGCGGTGATACCGCCCCAGCCCGCCTCCGGGGGGCGGCACCCGGGGGTCCGCCCCGATCCCAGCCGGGCGGTCCCTCATCCCTCCGGGCACGGAGGGTCCCCGGGAAAACGTTTTGGTTTGTTGTGCCTCCAAACCGATCTTTCCTAATCCACGGCAACGGTACGGCAACTGGATGGAATTTTTTTTTTTCCATTTTTTTCCCCTTAAAAAAAAAAAAAAAAAAAAAAAAAGCGTTCACAAACTCACAGGATGGTAGGGGTTGGAAGCGACATCTGGAGATCATCTAATTAATCCAACCCCCCTCTGCCAGGGCAGGTTCACCTAGAGCAGGTTGCACAGAATCACAGAATAGTCACGGTTGGAAAAGACCCCTAAGATCACACGGTTCAACTATCAACCTAGAAAAAAAAACCCACCATCCACAAGAGCATGTCCTGAAGTGCCTCGTCTACACGGTTTTTTAATAACCTCCAAGTGGGTTTTGAATGTCTCCAGAGATGGAGACTCCACCACCTCTCCAGGCAGCCTGTTCCCTTGCTCTGCGAACCTCAAAGTAAAGAAGTTACTCCTCGTGTTTAGATGCTTCTTATGTTCAAATTTGTGCCGATTACCTCTTGTTCTGTCACTGGACACCACTGAAAACTGACAGACCCTGTCCTCCTGACACTCACCCTTTCACCCTTTACATATTTATAAGCATTGATAATCACAGAATCATAGAAAGTTAGGGGCTGGAAGAGACCTCAAAAGACTATCTAGTCCTACCCCCCTCACCACCAAAGCAGATCCCCCCTCAGTCTTCTCCAGCCTTAAAAGACCCCAATCCCTCAGCCTTTCCTCATAATAGAGGTGTTCTGGTCCCCTCATCATCTTTGTAGCCCTCTGCTGTACCCTCTCCAGCAGTACCCCATCTTTGAACCAGGGAGCCCAAACCTGGGCACAAATTGAATTGGCTTCCCTGTTGCCAAAACCAAAGGGGTGCTGTGCTCATACACTAAATAAAAACCTGAAAAAAAATTCCACAGGTTGAGATGCACCCATTGGTATTGGTGAGATGTCCTCTTCCCAGCCCCTCTTTGCCTTACCAGGGGGGCTGTACTGGGGGCAATGGGATGGTTGCAGCTGGGCTTGGGGTCAGAGCTGCCCGGGCTGAGGTCTCCTCCAGGCTGAACTCTCCCAGCCTGCCTTCAAAGGAGAGGTGTTCCATCCCTCTGATCATTTTTGTGTCCCTTCTTTGGACTTGCTCCAACAGGTCTGGGTTTTTCTTGTGCTGAGGAGCCCAGAACTGGACACAGTATTTCAGGGAGGCTCTCACCAGAGCAGAGGGAGAAAATCACCTCCCTTGACTTGCTGGCCACTCTTCTTTTAATGCACCCTGGGTTATGGTTGGCTTTCTGGGCTGCCAGCACACATTGTCTGCTCATGTTGAACTTTTCATCCCCCAGGTCTTTCTCCTCAGGGCTGCTCTTCATCCCTTCATTCCCCAGCCTGGGTTGAAACCAAAGGTTGCCCCAACCCAGAACCAGAACCTTACACTTGACCTTAGTTACTCCCCTTATTCTTCCCCCTCTCTTTTCTTTGAATTTATAGCTCCACAATAACTACACCCTCCCCCTAAATTATCACTAATTGCCCACACCCAAGGAGGGTGGGAGGTGGGTGCTGTTGTTGTTCATGGTGCCTTCAGCTGCCTTGCTCTCACTGGGGCTTTCCTTACCTTCAGTAATCTAGGAAAGCTGTCAGACTCCAGCAACAGAGTTTTTACAAAATAAAGAAGAGTAATAAATGCCTGCAGTTCTTCGACTGTAATGCCACCCATTCCAAAAAGTTGACAACAAGAAAAAAAGATAACAGTGAAAAAGAAGGAAATGGTTTGGACAAAGTGCTGTAAATGCTGTGTCAGCAGCTTGTATTTATGCCATCTTTGGTTGACATCACCTCTCAGCATGTCACAAGCCATCAAAAAAACATAGCATAATTTAATATTAATTGGAATTTCTAGGATATTGAGCGGGAAAAGGGTTGCTGGGGTTGTTTTCACATGATATGCCATGCTACCTGGAAAGGGAGGAGTGAGGGAAAATAGAATTTAATTAACTTTCTGATCTTGGCAACAAGAAAAGAAATAGAAAATGTACATTCCAGAGTCTTTTGCATATCAAAAGTAGCTTGATCTCAGAAAAGCTGAACAGCAGTAGAGCTGTGTTCATGCAGAGACAGAGGAACAGCCAAGGGTAGAATGCAATGAAACTCCTTGAATTGCCAAATAAGAGGGCTTAAGGGTGTGGAAAACTCAAATGCCTTTTGGTAGCTTCATTTATTTTTGCTACATACTTGGAAAGCATTGATAAAGCCCTTGGGAAGAGTCCCAGGTGAGTGTTGTGGAAGGGTACAAGGAAACCCTTTCCTTGGTGGGTTTTAGACACCAGTGGGATACTGCCATGGCACAGGATAACCCCCAGGGGTTTGCCATAGGGAATAACAGATGCAAAAGGCCTGTAAATCCCATGGCATTGGGTAAGTAGGCCCATAGAAGCAGCAGATTTGATTTTGTGTTTTTTTCTTTGTTTGTCTTCTTAGGGAGAGCCTGAGCTGGTGGCACTGCCCCTTGTTAAACACTGTTCTTAGGGCAGCTGCATGACAGGTAGCAGAAAGAAATGAGTATTTACTTTCCTGCTTGTCTTGATTTAGCCAGGTGTGAACAAAGAGTCATCTTTACTATTAAATAACCTTTTAGTAACTCTGCTGATTGACAGGGTTTATGAACAGAAGCCACCAAAGATGCTTGTGAACTACTGCTCCTCTAGCAGCTCTCTGGCTCTGAGATGTGCTCTGTCAGGTTGCATTGGCATGCTGAGCCTGATTTCTGTATAAATGGTGTTAGTCATCAGCCCAGGCAATGAAGTTCCTTTGACACACCATACCTGCTGTGCTCCCTGATTGTGCTTTTTTAATATCCTATGGGCTGCTGTGTCTGAGGCATTTCTTTGGCTTGATGAATTCTACCTGACAATTCCCCCTTTCAATTTTTCCTCATCAAACCCCATATATTTATGTTTTCTTTTTCATGGGGGATTTGTAATTCTTCTACCCTGGCATATTCATCCCTACAATGAACACCAAGGGGTGACTCCCACTGCAGGCACTTCACTCAGATGGTCTGTGCTGCCCCTCTGACCCCAAAAGTGGTCTCACTCTTCTCCAGTGCCAGTGTAGGGCATATACACTCCTAATTTTCCCCATCTTATTTGCATCTAGTTTATATTCTGGAAGTAAATACCACAGATACTTCCACTGACCTTCCATGTTTGGCTTCCAGTAGTCCTTCTGCTGGTACAATAAAATTTTGGGCCTCTGGATAATCCCAGTTATAGAAGAAGAAGGGCAACTGTAGTTTCAAAACTTCCCATTCCAGGCTCTAAAATGCAGTAGAAGTCTCCCATCCAAGTGCTGATCCACCTGGAGCTGAGAATGGAAATGTATTCTCTGAGCAAGGACAGGCTTGGGCAGCTGGAGCAGAGATGAGGGCAAACAAGAGGGGGGTTTTGTGGGGGAATTCTTGAGGCATGGTCTGTGTGACTGATGTTGAGAGGACAGGGTATCCTTGGGGGCTGCTTGGTCATAAAAATGAGTTTCCAAATCTGTTCTGTTCCTCTGCACAGGCACAACCAGCAAAGTGTGGTTTCCAGAAGGACCTGTGGTTGCTCTCCCCTTACCTCTTCTCACAGCCACTGAACTGCAGGGCTATAGGTGCTGTACCAAGTTAATTAATATATGGAGTTATGTGTCCAGATTCTGCCCTGTTATGGATTCTCCCTCAAACTACAGAAGAGTTTGAGGCTTGTGAGCTGCAAAAGCATGTTCAGAATCAGAAACAGCAAAGCATTACCCATAACTTGCTGTGGTGACAGTTCCAAAAGGTTCTTCTACTTCAGCATTTGAATTGTTCATTGCTGCTTTTTTTCATCTCAACCACATGCAGACTTTACTCCACAGGGTAAGGAGCAGCTCCAGCTGAATCTTCATCACATCTTGAGAAGACCTTGGGCATTTCATTTCATGGAGAAAGATCTGATGCTCTCACATCACAGTCCTTTCACCCTGACTAGAATCCAAATATTCTGAGTTATAACTCAGTTTTAACACAGTTAACAGCCTGAAATGTCTTGTAATTCAAATAGAGGTATCTAAAGCTGGCAAGAAAACACCCTGAGTCTACATTTAAACAATCATGGTTTTTATAGACCAAATGTTACAGATCAGGAGAATTTCTGAGAACTTGTGCTGAACTTGTGTTGAAGTGTGCATGCATCTGCTACGACTTCCAATGAAATAGCTTGCTCACATCTCTAAAGTGCCTTGTTTATCTCTTTATAGCTGCTGGGCAGGTGCTTTGTATTTGTGTGGGAGATTTCTCCAGAATTTTGATGGTACTTCTGAGCAAAATTGGGTTTGCCTGTAAAAGGGCATGTCTTAGTTATGGTCTTAGATGGTCAACTTTTCAACATGAGCACACTCCTTTCCCTCATCTACACAGCTGCACTTGCACCTCTGTTTTACAAACAAAAACCCATTGCCCAGAAGGAATCTTGCTATTTTTATCCATATGTTAATGAGGAATAAACTGAAACCCAGTGAGTAGGGCAGACATTCCCCAAAGGGCTCTCTTGGTGGGCACCTCCGTTCTTGAACCTTCAAGATTGGGATACCTTGGCTGAGTTTGCATCAGGGTTGTGGAACTCAGTCCTGTGTGTGCTTTGAAGACCTTCAGAAAATTCAAGCCCAAGAGGGATAAAAATGCTCAGACTGAGTCATCAGAAATGAGTGGACATTTTTGTAAGTCCCTGTCGCTTCCCAAATGCTGCATAATGACTCAACTCCATGGCCTGGAACAAAACCCTTGAGTTCTGCATGTTAACTATGAGGCTGTGCCTGATGTGAAGGAAGGGAAAAATATAAATCAAGTCAGTAAATCCCCCTGAGAAGACACTAGAGATTTCTTGCAGAAACCACCAAGGGGAGTTACAAAGGCTTCCCTTGACCTTGGAGGAAAAGCCCACCAACAGGCATGGTAACACCCAAGCCAATGTCCTGGGATGGAGGAGAGGACTGAAGGGCCACAGACAGAAGTGCTGGAGGAAATAAGAATATCCTACACACTGGATCAGGATTCAGCAGCCACTTGAATAGCTGTGATATTTTCACTTGTTTCCAGCAGTTCTGTTTCATGGCATTATTGTGTATTTCTAGCAACAGTGCAAAATTATTTTATAACTTGCTGGGGAAAAAAAAAGCCACAACCAAACCTCTAAGAAATGTATCACCAAAACCACTTCTCAGGCTGAAAAAAAGATTGTCAAAGAAATTTTTTTATTCCCCTTTTTATTGTTTCCCCCACACGCTGGACAGGGGCTGCTTTGTGCTGCAGCTCTTGTGCTGCAAAAATCTAATTATATACATACATAAAAAAAATAGACAGCACTACCCATTCGTCTCGCATGACTCACTGCTGTCTTTCCAAATGTCATAAATGCTGGCAAGCAAACTGCAACCATGAAACACATCAATGTCTCACGAGGCTGCTTGGCTTGATTACAGGCTGGCAAGGATTAGGCTGAGTAATGGGGAGAAGATAGCAGGAAGATTTCACTGGACACCTGGGATTATTGTGTGCTGGAAATGTTGCACAAGATAAATCACTAAAAGACAATTTAAAGCCTTTGGTGGCTGTCCCCATAGCAAGGAGTTATGGTTTGTACAGCCCAGAAGCCACGAGGACACAGAGCAGTGCCCAAGTGGAAGAGGAGACATCATCCACTGTTGGCAATACTTAAGAAAACAATGTCTTGAAGATATTCCCATTCCCTGGGAAAGGCTTTCTTCTCATGCACCCTGCTACTGCAGCAGCCACAAAAAGCAAAGCCCAAAGTGGCTCCTACCAAGTCTGTGCTACCATAACTTAATAGCAGAGTTGGAGCTCAGAGTTGGAAGGTCTGGAGAACCTCTCCTACCAAGACAGGTTGGGAGTTGTGGTTGTGCAGCCTCGAGAAGAGAAGGTTCAAAGGGAGACCTTACAGTGGCCTTCCAGTCCCTGAAGGGGCTACAGGAAAGCTGGGAAGGGACTTTTTACAAGGGCATGGAGTGACAGGACAAGAGGTAATGGCTCTGAACTGGAAGAGAGTTGATTGAGATTGGATATTAGGGAAGAATTAGGAAGAGGGTGGTGAGACACCAGCACGAGTTGCCTGGAGAAGCTGTGGCTGCTCCATCCCTGGAAGTGTTCAAGGCCAGGTTGGATGGGGCTGGGAGCAACCTGGTTTAGTGGGAAGTATCCCTGCTCATCTCAGGAAGCTTGGAACTGGATGATCTTTAAGGTATATTTCTCAACCTTCCATAGCACTGTTTTGCTGTCAGAGATCCTGGTGCCAGGACCTCTCTCCAACAAGAGCCCTTCTTGCTTCCATTTTACAAACCCATTGAAACCACATCCTCTTAGTCCCATTTCCCAGCCCTGGAGCTTGGTGCTCAGTGCTCATTCCTCATTCCACCCCATCAGGTCCTGCTGGGTGGTGTCAGGATGGCAGTGCCTGATCTTTGGATCATTTTCACAGCAGAATATTAAGCATCAGAAAGAAATACTCAGGTAGACAGGGACTTGTGGAAAGAGGAAGAATTAGGCATGATGCTTTTTTGGCACTGCACTGTAAATCTCAGACTGTCCTGTGCTGCACTGAGATATTTTGCTCTGCTCTGCAAACAGCTGCATTAGGTTTTTGTCATTTAACAAATACAACTGGGTTTTATTTTTAGCTTTAATTGAATAGCTCCTTTCAAATATTATCACTGCCCACCCAGACTGAGTGGAGTGGACATAAACACAAACATAATGCAGACTACCTTATGCTGAAGAGCACAGCAACAGCAAATTAATAATCTTTTTTTACCAGGCAGTTCATCTCGAATCCAAGAGACTTGTTTACTGAGGTGATTCATAGTTGCAGAATAAAATGTTGTCTGGCAAGGCTGATATCTCACATTTTAATATGCATTTTCACCCAAGGATCTGACAATATTTGCAAACCATAAAGCCTGATATATACACAATTAGTTTTTTGCAGGATTTTTAAAATCCTTTTTTTATTGTTTTTTTAAACCCCCTTTTAAAAAAAAGAAAATTTAAGAACGTTATTGCCCCCTCCCATAGTACCTCTCAATCAAATCACAGTTACAGTTAAAAAATCCTTTAGAGCAGTATAACTTAATTCCTTTGCAAACCCAGAGAAACATTTCACCAACCTCAAGACCTTGGTGATGCTAAATCCATAGAGCACCCACTTATAAAAAAACCTCCTCTTCTTAAGTCCATTTAATGCTGCAATATGTCTTGCAGCTCCATAAGCTGAACAGAGCAGCTGAGGCATTGCTTTTCCACTGGGAAGTGTGGGATAATGGCCACAGCTGTGCTGGGAACACACACTTGTTCCAAACATCTGTGGAGGTGTTTGTAGACCCAGGGATATGCTTAAACGAGCAGGATGAGAAACATGCTGCTTTGCTGGGCTGGGAAATCAAACTCCATCAATGGTATTTTGCTCCAAAGGTAAATAAGCCTTGGGGAGATTAAAGAAGATCTGGAAATCAGATGTTATACTCTAAGGTTTTGTGTTTTTTTTTTAATACAATCCTATTTAGTGATAAAGCCTGGATAGCAAGAGAAGGGCCAAGGTGTAAATGCAAGGTCAGTGAAGAAAAATAAAAAATGAAGTTGTCTGGAAGCCAGCAAGAATGATTGCACACCTTGGTAGGGTGTTAAGGCCACGTGTACAGTGTGCCAGGGGCTCCTGGCACCTCCCTAGGGATGCCCAGATGTGCCCAGATGTGCCCTCTGCCACTGCCAGATTGCATCTGCTGGTTCTAAGAAGCAGGAGAGAGGGAAACTTCATTTGGTAGGTTGCAATATCAGTGATGCTGGATGGAGGATAAAACATCTTTTCTGCTAAGATGAACTGCTCTGAGCTGGGAGGAAATGTAGGAGCAATCCCTGAAGGAGCAGGACAAAAATCCATCTTGTCACATCACTGTCCCTTCCATGAACAAATATGAAGAAAGTGGGGAAGGGAATGAAAAACATCCATCATCATTGCCAGGGACAATAACAGTTCTGGTGGGACATTGCCCTGTTAGGGGACCAGCAGATCTCTATTTTGTCTCCTTGCTTTCTTTTTGCTTTCCCCTTGACTCTCCAGCTCTGTAATTCTCTCCCAGGTGTTTGTATAAAGCAGTGCACCAGGTGCTGTGGATCTATACCATGAATTTCTTTATCTAGCCCATGGCTTATAAACAAAGTCCAAAAATGTATTTCTGTTGACACCGTGTCAGACCAAGTCCTACCCAACCCCAGAGACCTCCTTTCACAAGGAGAATCTACCTGCTTTCTGCTGCCTGACATGGAATGTTAAAACACTGATTTGCCCACTTTTTGGTTATTCTGTTTTCCATGGCTGGCTCTGGCAATCTGACCTGGGTGGCTGCCTTATCTCAGCTTTCTCAAGCTCATTAAAAAAGCTTCTCAGCTGAAAAAAGCAGTTTTCATGGTGCTGTCTGCCTCAGCTCCTGGTGCTTCTGAAGCTGTGAGCTGCCCAGTGTAGGTTTTTTTCTGGTGCATTTGCATTCTCCATCTGCATCCCTCTGCATGCACATCTGCAGCCACATCTGCCCTCCCCATGGCAAACCCAGAAATCAGAGCAGCCCAGCATAAGGCAAATTGAGGAAGACTTTCTCACCTCTGTCTGAGAGTCAGCTGAGCAGGATTTTACATCCAGAAAGCCTGCAGAGTGAGGAACTCTACATTTGTTAGCACCTCACACCACTCCCAGGGACAGTCAGGCAGGGACTCTTCCCTTCTCTCTGAGCCACCTTCCCAAGAGTGGCTGCTCCTGTGGCATCCAAACATCTGAGGCTCATGTGGAAAATCCAGCAGAGCCCAAACTATAATTCCAGTCCCCAGATGCAGAAATCTGCATGGCCCAAAGCTGTGGAATGGGTCCCTTTGGTGGATCTCCAGGTCTTAGGGTGTCAGTTATTTTTACTAGATTGTTGTAGAACACTGAGAGGGGTATCAAGAAGGCTTTTCAGATAATTGGGTTTTTCTATCTTTTTTTTATATATATATATATAGTTCATGTTGCACAGAGCATTGACAGAGATTATCGTGTGCTGTTCCTTTTTTAATGAAAACACAAGATGTCCTCAAAGGCTGCTCTAATTAGAGTGATTCAAGTGCTTTCCAAGTGAGTGCTTGGGAAATGACTCTACAAAGAAGAAAAGATATCACAGAATTATAGATCAACCACCAAAAAAATGATCTAGGAAAATATCTTGGGGAACAGAAAATAAAGGAGAGCTTTTAACAAAAGAAAAAAACCCCACATCACCTGGTTCAGAGCTGGCTGCCCTTTTGAAGGCTCTTGGTGTTATATTGTGTCATTTTAAAGCCTTTATTTCTAAGTAAAACAAAATCCACCCCCCCTTTTTTTATCCTGGCTAGTGGTTGTTATAATGGCCTCAAGGGAGCTTTAAATGTTCATTTATTTTTTCAGAGTTCAGAACTAATTAGCTCAAGACAATTAAGTTCTTAATTAAACATGCGTTGGGAGCAGAAACTTGCCTGTGAATTTTCTCACCTATCTTTTTGGTTTTTAAGAGACACAGCAATCAGAAAAGTTTGGCAAGCCCTGCATGACAAAGAGTTAAAGCCCAAGAATACTTTTAACTCTTATGAATAGCATGATTCACAAAATTGAAGATCTCAGAACAGAGCCCTGCAACTCTTTTTCTTTTTTTTTTTTTTTTTTTTTTTTTTTTCTCCTCAAAGTGTTGATTTATGTATTGATCATATTCCCCAGGTACCTCTGGTAGAAAGGCTGTCATTTAAAAAATAAGCAGCATGTCATTTGTGGGCACTGTGCTTCTGAGCCAATATATGCAATTCTGCAGCCAAGCTGTTAAAGCAAGAGCGTGTTCAGTAATTGATCTGCGTCAGCATCCTCTGCCACTTGAATGATAAAACACATTTTAAACAGGCTGGTCTTAAAAACTAGAATGATTCTGTCAAAGAAAATGCCTGGAGAGATCCAAAAGAAGAAAGATATGATAGAAGAAAATGTGTAGAGCCTCCTCTGAGAAGTCTCTTGGGAGGGTATTTAGATTTTTGGTGTCCAAAAGAGGTGGCTGATGGGGTTGATTTAACAGAAGACTTAAGTCTGGTAATTGCTTTGTGCTTACCCCAAACACATGAAATTCCATCTTAGTGGGAGAGTAGGCTGCAAAAAACCATGGTGTGCCTGAAACTCAGCCTTTCGTGCTCGATAGAGGGGTAAGGGAAACTTATTTTCCAATCTTCATAAACTTGACTGCATGTAGGCTGCTCATATATTTAGTTAGAAAATGAAAAATCCCACTAAAAAGTAAAAAAAAAATGTTAGCTGGTTGAAAAATAAACCATGTACAGTGAAAAACAACCAGCTCTGAAGTAGAGACAGGAATATTCTATAAGGATAAATTAATCTCAGGTGAAACTACTTTTTTATAAGAACAAATTTATATAAAAGCAATAAATAGAAAACCCAGTGCTCGTATCTTTTCCAAGAAGAAAAATATCCATCTCTGAAGATTTTCTAACCTCCTTAGGCAGAGGTACTGAAAAGCATCTCTTCACTTGTGGTGTAACATGAAATAATATGTGATGTTCTCTCAGTGATGAGAAAATTCATTGCAGAAGCCAAAGGGGATCATCAGAAGCACAGAATGAGCAGCAGAGGCAATGCTCACCCAAAACATTCTGCCAAGGTACCCAGGAGAGCCTGTCAGGTTCCATTGGTGCAAACTACAAAGTGTATTGATTGGCTCTGAGTATAAGATTAAATAAGCAGCAATCCTCCATGTATAATTTATAGGTCACTGGTGACAATGTCACACTTGACTGTTCATTCTGAAGTGGCATCCTTCTCCTGTGATTCACCCTCATCCCTACCAAAGATAAATTTGGTATAAAAAAACCCCAGCCCTGCAGTTGGAGACAATCTATATTTTTCATTTCAAATTCTGACACATGAAAAATAGCCTGTTTTGACTCAGAGCTCTGATTTTAGATTTACCCTTCCAGTTCAGTGTTTAAGAAGGAAGAAGAAGAAAAAAAAAGCCTGTTTGATGTTTTAAAGATTTAATTTCTTGTTATTCATCATTCTTTACCCGTTTGAGTGTGGCCTTCCAATCCCTTTTTCAAGTTTGCACAAACACTGGGAAATGGGAAACCCCAAAATTTTATGTTTCTAAACTGAGAAACCTGGAATAGGCTGCCCAGAGAAGTGATGGAATCACCATCCCTGGAGGGATGTATGATATTAGATGCAGTGATTAGTGACATGGTTTAATGCTGGGTTAATGGTTGGACTTGATGGTCTTAAAGTCTTCTTCCAACCAACACAATTCTATGATTCTAGCTTGGACTTGTGGAGTTGAAAGTTAAACCCCTTTATGTCACAGCCATACACCCCTAAGTCACTTGGACTCTTTGGGTACCAATCCACGTTTAGAAAACAAGGTTTCAACATGGAAAAAAAAAAAAAAAAAAAAAAAAATTCCTTTTTACCTGCAGGAATCCTTTAGCAAATGCATCAGATAGTGCCTGCCAAGCATGGTCAACTGGGGATGAACAAATGGGAGGAATCTGCTGGAATCTGCAGGGTTCCTGTGGGCACTCAGAGATATGTTCACAAAACCAAGATCTGTTTCCACAGCAGGACCCACCTACAGCTTTATGACACCTCACAAGGAGTTCCTGCTCCTCCATGGCATGGACACTGCCCATACATCACTGTACCATATAGATCATGGCCCATCATCATCCTCACAGGCAATGTCCAAGGCTCTCATTGCAGCCTGGAAATACCCGGAGGAAAAGAAGCCAAATAGAGGTGCACAAAGGATTTAAACACACTTATTGCTCTCTCTTGTCCTGAAGATTTCTGCTATCAGTGGTCCACACGTGGGAGCAAGTCCTTCTGCAGTAAAAGGAAAAGGAGTCTGTGGCTGAAGGTCAAAAAAAGGCTGAGGATAACATTGCCTGAGCTCCACTGAAGTGCCCAGCTCAGTGTTGAACCAAACCAGTTCTCTTGTTACCTGCATGGCATCCTTGCAAAACAAAGCAAAACCCCATGAGTTTGATATTTTATTCATAACATGAAAAGCTGAGGTTTCATCTTGCCCTTGGCACAATAAATAGACTGAAGCAAGTGCCTGCCCTGCTTTATAATTGCAGAATGCCCACTGACCCCTCACAGGCTTCAGCTGTGTAGAGGCACAGTGTTTCTGGCCACAGAATGGGAGGGGAAATGCAGATTTCATGAGTTGCCAGTGGAGATTTCTATTCAGCTGGTTAATATCTCTCAGCTTTTGTCACAAGAGAAGTGGTTTTAGTCATCACTGTGTGTCACACTGGGTGGCCAAGCCTGGCAATGCAATTACCTCCAGTCCTGTGTCCAGTTCTGGGCCCCTCAGCTCAGGAAGGATCGAGGTCCTGGAGCAGGTCCAAAGGAGGCAACTGGGCTGGTGAAGGGATCCAGCACAGATCCTATGAGGAGAGGCTGAGGGAGCTGGGGGTGTTGAGGCTGGAGAAGAGGAGGCTCAGGGGAGACCTCATCACTCTCTACAACTCCCTGAAAGGAGGTTGGAGCCAGGGGGGGGTTGGGCTCTTTTCCCAGGCAACTCTCAGCAAGACAAGAGGGCACAAGAGGTCTCAAGTTGTGCCAGGGGAGGTTTAGGTTGGACATTAGAGAGAATTTCTTTACTGAGAGGGTGATCAGACATTGGAATGGGCTGCCCAGGGAAGGGGTGGATTCTCCATCCCTGGAGATATTTAAAAAGAGCCTGGATGTGGCACTCAGTGCCATGGGCTGGGAACTGCAGTGGGAGTGGATCAAGGGTTGGACTTGATGAGCTCTGAGGTCCCTTCCAACCCAGCCAATTCTATGATTCTGTGATTCTAGTGCTAACCTGGAGGTGAAGGGCATGCAGGGACCACCACCATCCTTCTGGCATTCATGGGCACTGACCACTTGTGACCCAGCAGTTAAATAAACTTCCTTCCCATGCTGTACCAGGTCTGCAACCACTCACTCTCAGAGTGAGTGCAAAGATTTCTGCAATCTTTGCTGCCAGAAAAACCAAACAATGGCAGCACTTGAGGCAGGCCAGAAGACATGAGTGTTTGTCATTGGGGTGTATCTCTTAATAAATGTCCATAGAGTCCCAAAAGATCAGCAAAGAGTGGCCTCCAGCAAGTGGAGCTGTATGAAGGAAAGAGTGCAACCAGAAAATGTCCATGTATGGTATTAAAAGAGTGAAGTGAAATCCCAAAGCTGATAATTCCTGGAGCTTGCCCGGGCAATTAGCAAGCTGCTAAAAGATTTGTATTAGTGAAGGGCTGGTGGGAAATGGCAGCTGGTAATGGGGTGCAGGAGGAGCTGGTAATGGTGTGTGAGAGGAGCTGTAACTTGGACACTTGGGATGCTCCCAACTGGAGTGTGGGGTGCATGTGCTGTTTTTCCAGGAAAAACCAGTGTTGTGCTCAGAACTGGGTTGAGACACACACGTATGTATGCACACACACAAATGTATATGCCCACAGTGCTACATAAAAAATGGCCAAGACCAAACCCTGACTACAAGGGCTGAGCAGCCAGAACTGGCTTTCATCCACACCAGTGAAGGCTAATCCTTGACAGCAGGTTTGTGTTGGGAAGCCATGGAATAAGTCACCACAGGTTCACAGCTGTGGACCACAGGGGTCCAGTGCTTCAGCTTATTGCCCTGGTCATCTCCTTTAGCAGAAGAGAGGTGCCTTCCAGATTGCTTTTAGCCCCATTTTCCATGGTTTGCTAACACAGGGAAACAACAACAAGAAACAGTTTTCACTGCTGTCCCCCAGATAAGACTATTAATTATTCATATGGTCAAGGTTTT
This sequence comes from Heliangelus exortis, assembly GCF_036169615.1. NCBI lineage: Eukaryota > Metazoa > Chordata > Aves > Apodiformes > Trochilidae > Heliangelus > Heliangelus exortis. The sequence goes on from NC_092431.1 coordinate 4,575,707, forward strand.
GAGTGAACAAGAGAAGGAGAAGTGGGTTCCTGCCCTCTTCAAGAAGGAAGAAAAAAAAAACAACCAAACAACAAAAAACCCCAGTGCCTGAACAGGAAAACATCTTTTACAAGATGTGCAGTAACCATGGAAAAAGTGAATCCAGGAGCAGCTTTATGAGGGATGACTCAGATGTTGGTCACCCTCAGAAAAGAGTGGTCAAAACAGTTGGGAATACAGAGATGGGAGGGCACCTGCATTGCAGAGCTGAGGTGACTCAGCAGGAGATTTCCATCTCCAGCCTCTGGAGGAATTCTGTCCTCTCATGGACACCCCCCTCACCAGAAGCATCCCAAATCTATCCAGTCCTTCCCTACACAGCAGCTGCAGGCCTGGGAGTCTGGGATCACACTTGGGTCAATCCATCCTTTCTTGGTTGAAACCTTTTGTCTTGATCTCACTAAAGGAGAATTGAAGAAGTATGAGAAAAATCCAAGTCTTGGCATTGCAGAAAATGTAGTTGCCAATTAAATTACAAAACAAACAAACAAATGAAACAAAACAAAGCAAACCACCCAAACAACAAAACCAAACAGTGGAAAATTCCAAGAGCCTTAGCAGCATGGCTTATATCTGATGGAGGCAAATCCAGCAAGCAAGGTGCAAGCTGACCACAAAGCACACAGAGGTGCCAGTGCCAAGCCCAGCAGCAGGCACGGCTGTTTGCCTCCAAAAGAGGGAGAACTGAGGCAAAGCTCTTGGCACCTGGCCCTAAGCTGGGCACAGGCCAAGGTATTGCATGTAGAGGACTTGCCATCATCATGCAGTCATTCATAACTGCAAACCCAGCTTTATCTCTTGTAGCTGTCAGGGCCATCTGTACACCATCAATGGAGTCATTGTGTCTCCTTTTTACATTCTCTTTCACTTTCTAAGGGATGATTAATGTAGTTTTAAACCAAACCAAAGAACCTCTCTTCATTTAAGCATGCTCAGATAACAGCAGGGAAGACCACTGAAGTGCTTATGGATTCTGATGAAGATAGTGTGTCCCACACTGAAACCCAGCAGATGTGGTTCTGAACACTGAGAGAACCTGAGCTGCCACACAGAAACAACATGGGAAAAGGTATGAGGACAACTGAGTGCTGGGAGGACAGCAAAGGCCTTGATTTTAGGAAAATTGGGAGGAGAACCTGACAGTAGCTTTTATTCTTGACTGCCAAGACATTGCATTTCTTGCTTCTGCTCTCTCTTTCCATCCTTTTTGAAGTCCACCATTGGCCCAAGAAATTTGCATTAGAAACTATATTCCTCCCAAAGTTTTTTTCAGTCATCATCCCTTAACAATAATCACAGTTTGGTGAAGTATATAAGTTCACAAGTTCCTTGTTCACCATTTCTGCTCAGGTTGGTGGCTGAGCCATGGGCAGGGCTTACCCAGAGGAGATCTGGCTGCAGCAGATGGTGGTCTTGCATCATTAACTTTTGCTACTTCAGCCCCATCTGAAGAAAAGCATTTCCCTCTACGACCACTGCATCCTTTTCCCTCAACAGACGCCTTCATTATGTAGCCTAAGGCAGGAATTTATTTGGCAATTTAGGAGGAGGAGGCAGGGTGTGGTATCCTGGTGCCACCCTCACCCTCAGGTGCTAAATGCCTGGACCTGCACAGCCAAGGGGGTTCGGACCACACGTTGTTCTTCCAAAACCAGAACTTCCCCTTCCACCCAGGAGATGGCACTAAGACTCGTTCAAAAAATCGTGACTTCAGCCTTGCCAAAAAACTGTTCTCGAATTTGTGCGCTGGGGAGAAAACCTGCAAACTCTGCATTCACTGGGTTGTGCACCTTGTGATGGGACGTGGTGCCCTAAGAGGGAACATGTTTCTCACTGCTCTGGGGATGCCATCACTTGGGTTTGAAGTGGATTCTCCTTCTCATGAGGATTCTCCTTCTCATAGAGCTGGTGGATGAGCCCAGTCTCCATCCAGGGCTGGTTCTCTTTTTCAGACACAGGTCAGCACCAAATGCTTTGGAGAAATAACCTAATGTACCAATCCTGCTTATCCCTGAATACACCAAGGATATCTCATAAAAGTAACATCTTTGAGGCGTCTGGGAGGGGAGTTCTCTCCACCACCTACTCCAGGTTAATTCTGGCACCAATTCAGAACACTCAGGGTCAGATCACCAAAGCCAGAGGGTTCAGCAGAAAGGCTGCGATGGGCAGAGGGGCTGCCTGGGGACATCAGCCCTTCCCAAGCCTGGGCTCAGCAGCTCTGCATTGCCATCTTCAGGCTGGCAGCAGCCTTGCGCCGTCCACAAATCCTAGAAATCTCCCCAAAACTCCTTGCCGACTTACCCAGCATCAGTTGAAACTGATGGGCAAACCCTGGAAAAAGGCTGTAAATGCAAAGGAGGGGAAGGAGCTCTGAACAGGTGGCACTCAACTGCTCTGGATAACAGGGATATTTCCCTCCCTCTGAGGCCACAAGGCTTTAGAGAATAAATTAACACAAGCAATGCTGTTAAACACATATTACTTCTTGCTGTGTGACAAAATTCATTGCTTAGTTTCTTTAAAGTACAGAAGATGAAACTGCCTGAGCAATTTCAGTTCTGTAGCCTACACTGTCACCCCCCCTGCTCCCCCCCCAAGAAAAATAAAAAAAGAAAGTATTTTTCTGACAGTGGTAAAAGTTTGGGGTTTTGGGAGATTTTAATGATGAAATCTGTTTTTTAAAAAAAAAGCTCTGTGTCAAGCCAAGCAATTCACAGGTCTTTGATAAGCATTGTGGTCGGTTTGGAAGAGAAGTGGTTTCCAGGCTTGCAGAGACTCTGATGGACAATATCACACACACAGCTTGGAGGCCAAGGAGCTGTAATCACAGAAAAGCATTGGTAAAACATCCTAAAATAAATCAGAAAATCATAGAATAATGTAGGTGCCTGTTCCAGCAAGGCCAGCTTAGATAAGGTTGCTCAGACCTTGTCTCATCACTTTGTGAACATCTCCCTATGATTCCCTCACCTCTCATCTTCAGACAGTGTTTGACCATCCTCACAGTGAAAAATATTCTCCTAATAAGATCTGTTGACAAATTACTTTCTGGGACTCCAAAATATCATAAAATCATAGAATGGTTTGAGTTAGAAGGGACCTTTGAAGGTCATCCAGTCCAAAACCTCTGCAATGAGCAGGGACAAGTGCTGTTACTGGCAATATTCCAGCAGCAAAGCTCTTAAAAATTTACCTTAGGGCCTGAGATAGTTTGTACCAGGTCTCATGACTATTTATACTTTTTCCCACTGCCTTGGTCCCTGAAATCCCAACACTACTCCCAGCTTCCCAGCAAAAATAGGTGATCCTGGTACTTACTGTGACCACCTGTAGCACCACTCATTGGGTTGTGTCCATCAGTGGTCCCTTCCCCATGGATGGTCCCACAGCAGGGACCTGGGATGGCCGGTTCACCCTCCGTAAGAAAATGCTGTAGTTGTCCTTGTACTCAGATATCCAGTTCCTTCAGAGAACGTGGAGAAGGGGATAAGAAGGAGACCTCCAGCCTTTGCTTTGTGGATTAAGAGAGGGGATCTGCAGCAGCTACCACCCAGCAAAGGAACAGCCTCTCTCCATCAGGAGCAGCACACATGGCTCCCACCAATCTCCCACCTAGATCAACCATCACCCAACTTGGATCTACAGCCCAAACCTAACCCCAGGGTTACAGATAAAAAGGGAGACTTCAGCACAGAGCTGAAACGTGACTGTGTGCAGTAAGGGGAGGGTGGGGAATGAGGCAGTAGGGAGGCATCACCTTTCTGGTGAGAAATGAGAGCTCAGGAGCAGTTCCTGCCTGTTGGTTCATAGTGTGCAGATGAGTCAGGTTGCAAACAGCTCCTGCCCTGTCTGAGTTGAGGGAGCCCTTTCCCAGGACAAGATCAAGTTTGCAAGTACCTTGCAAACACAGCCCCTCAGGGACCTCAGCAGCTTCTTTCCAAGGGAACAAGTTTGTCCCAGGAAAATTCTCCCTGCTCCTATCAACCCCACTGAAACCTTCCCAAGAAAAGGTTGAGCAGATCTTGAGAAAGGATTTGGCCCTGAGGAAATTTGAATTCATTGCATAACGTGGAGAATCACTCTTGAGAAACGTTTTCCAATCCCAAACAGCTCCAAAACCTCACTGCCCTACTCATACCCTGTCCTCACTCCCATCAGCCACCCTATCCCCCCAGACCACCTCATCCTTACTGGTTTAAGTGTGGATTTTCAGGAAAAACGTGAGTAGGGCCCCAATTTCCTTTACAGGATCCACCATGGACTCCTGGCCAGGGATGGAAATCGGTGTTGTAGGTACTTCTCCAGTCAGGGTCAAAGGAATCTAAAGGAAAGAGATTCCAAACAATTGAAAGACATTTTTGGGTCTCCACCTCCTGTATCCCAGAGTTGCAGTGCTCCCTTCTGAGTTCCAGAGGCTGCTTATGTTTTCAGCACTCCTGTTGGAGCTACCACAGTCAAAGGGTCAGCCAAGGAAAAATGCAAAAAGCACTTCCCTGGTGTGGATAAGGTCTTTCAGATGAGATTATTCAGTCCATATTTTCTATAGCCTTTTTATAAGTGATGTATTACGGGTATGCCTTAGCTAAAAATGTGTCCTTGTTAGGTTAATGGTCAGACTTGATGATCTTGAAGGTTTTTTCCAGCCCAGGTATTTCTGTGATTCTGTGAAGTCAAACAAAACTGAGCTGGAAATGATATCTTGTGCCCCTTCTGAGCACTGACTTGTCAGCTGGCATAAATTTTCTCCTACTGTCCAGATTTTCCTTCTCATCAGGCCAGAGCAATGTCTCTCTGACTTATTTAATCAAGGACTAAACCAGGGAAGAGATCCAGGGTCAATTTAATCCCAAGTGAAGACCACCACCTCAGTTGTGCTGCCTTCCCCAAAAATCCCTGTAAAGGCTGCTTTGAGGGGTGCCATCTCTTACCCTAGGATAGCAGGATGGTTGGAACCAGAGGATCTTTAAGGTCCCTTCCAACCCAAACCATTCTAGGATTCTATGACTCTGTGAACCTTTCCTGTGTCATTCACCTTCCTCAATTTCCTTCTGCATTAAATGAAAAAACTCACAGCCAGGCTGAAAGCCACAAGTCACCCACATGGGGCATCTGCCACCACTGACCTCCCCCAAAAACAGAGGATCCCCCAGTCATGTTCTTGTTTTGCTGAGCCTCACGCTGCCTTCTCCAGAAAGTGTCCACGGAGAACTGCTGGTAGGTGGCCCACTGTGGGACCAGGTTCTTTGGGCACAGACACATCCCTGAGAGGCGGGAGAAGGAGAGGATGTGCATTAATCAGGAAGCACTCACTGAAATCCTGCCCTTGGGTGGGAGCAAGCAAACAACAACAGCAAGTTGGAGTCCCTGCTGGTGTAAATCAGGGGAGACCCCTTGACTTCAGCAGAGGTTTGGGTGAGGTGAACAGATGAGCTGGCCCAGGCAGAGGGCCCTTGGGTGGCTGGGTACAGCCCATCAGATGCCTGTGGGTGGTTACCTGCTGGCCCAGCAGTCTCAGCAGCTGCTGGCAGATGTTGGCAACAAGGCAGCTCGTTGTCCAGCTGAATGAAGTCCTGTGGCCTCTCCCATGTCTCTGCCCGGGTTGCTGCCAGTTGGGTGGCAGGGTAGTACCTTGTCAGGCACCTTTCTGCAACAGGGAGGACAGAAGCAAAGTGCTTCCTCTGTTGCAAGGCTTTTGGGGACTGGAGGGGCTGCCTCCTGGCTGCCTACCTCCCCCATCATCAGCACGACTGCTGGCTTTGCCTCTCTCCCCCATCATGAGGTCCCTGTAGGTCATCTGCTCCTCCTGGGGCATAGCAAACTCCTTGGCTTTTAGCTGGGAGTCTGCAATCCTCAGCTTCTGCAGAAAAAAAAAAGTCCCACGTGACTGGAGAGGCAGCTAAAGAATCATCAAGCAATGCTACCTGCCCCTGGCAAAGCCTGAGCTTTGTGGGTCAGCACCTCCAGGGATACAACAGCCACTGAGAAGTTCCATAACTGCCATTAAAAAACAGACAGAGCATCACAGATATCTCTGTCACCATCTTCTGCCCTGAGACTCTGCTGGGCCCCAGGTGGGCAGTGGGAGGGAGGAAGCCCCAGCACAAACAGTGGCTTGATGGTGGAAGAGGGAATGGGCTTGTTGGTGTGGCTGCTCTGGAGGGGTCTCCTGATTCAAACCTCTTCAGCTGCACACTGCAGCTCAATCAGGAGCCAGGAGCTCCTTTCCAGGAGATCAGAAAGAGATTGTCCTGCTGTGAGCTCTGCCAGGATGCTGGAGCCAGCAAAGAGCATCCTCATGGGGTTTGTCCATCCTTGTTTTGGATCTCCGTGGGTTTCTTTTTCTCCCTCAGCCTCCAAGGTCCTCAGGGCTCTCTTCAAGGTGGCTTCTCCTTTGCCATGCTGGCAGCTGGGTAGTTGGAGACTGCATAGCAATGGGAGCTACCTGTATCTGGGAGCTTCCCTCACTGAGGATAGGCAGAGCTCCTCATGAGGCATCTCCAGAGGGATTGGAGCCCCCAGGAGCCCACAGTGGAGGTGACTCAGTAGCCAGTGCTTTCTGCCTTAGCCCAAGGAAGTCTGCACCTTCCCCTTGGAAGCAGACTACCATCCCAAATTTCACGGTTAAAAACATCACATTGGCTTTATGCTCTTAAATAAACCCTAAATCCCAGCAGGGCTAAGAGAGAAACCTGGGCCTTCCAAGTACGTCCCCATCATTCTGCCCAGCAGGTCAGCTTTCCTCTAAAGGGGGTTAATAAAGAGTCAAAGGGAGCTGCAAACCAACGTATTTCAGGTGTTCCCTCTCTTTTTATCTCCCGAAATACATCAGGACCTCCACAGGAAGGGTCAGCCTTCCAAAAAACGAAATGAAAGTAGAAGAAAAAGCAGAAAAGAAATTGAGATGCATGTCTTGGAAACAACTCCAGCAGGCAGGGGTTGAACCCTCTCCTCCCAGCCAGGATCTCAGCTCTTGGAAGCAGAGCAGCCACTTAGGGCTGGGGCTGCCTGGGAAGGTCTCACCAGTCCTGGAGAAGAGCAGGAGCCCTGAGCAGCGTGGTTAATGAAGGATTCTGGCAGCAGGAGGGGACAGGAGAAGGGATCAGAGGAGAGGGGTCCCCAGGCTGCTGCCCAGGATGGCAGAGGTGGCCACAGACAGTTCAGTCCCTCTGCCCCAGCAGGCACCTTCACACAATGATTTCTCTGTCGTTATCCCCCACCCTTTTCCATCCCTAGGGTGAATTTTATGATTTTTTTCTTTTCCTTTTTTTTCTTTTTTTTTTTTTTTTTTTTTTTCCACTCTCTCATGAGTGCAAGAGCCCACAGCAACTGAGCATGCCCCCTGCCATTTCTCCACAGTGGCCCAGAGCAAACTGCAGCTGTCCCCACCGGGCTGCCACAAGCAATTAGGGCAGGGCAGGCAGAGCGAGGCAAATCAGATTAAATAGCTCAGGGGGTCGCTCACACTGCAAAGAGATTAAAAAAGAAAAAAAAACCACCCAAAACCACAAAACAAAACCAAAAAAAAAGAAACCCTACCACCTCAGCTCCCCCAGTCTTCTCAGGACCCTGTCAGGGCAAGGTGCCATCTCCATCCACAATCCCCCTCCTCAAAGTGGTCCTGGGATGGGTCTAATCCTGATGACCTCCATCAGCCCCACGGGGAGCAATCAGAGCTCCAGGCTCAGGCACCGGTTCAGCAAGCAGTCGTTAGGGCCCTGCCTTAATGAGTGTAATTAGCATCACCCGCCTGCCCCAAACAGCTTTCCCGGAGGGTGGGAGGGGGATTTCCCACAGAAGGGATGGGGACACAAGCCAAAGGCATTTGGGTGTAATGTGACCCACTGGTGGGTCACAGTGATGGGGACCAAAGCAGAACCTGCACCCATGGCTGTGACCTGGTCCCCAACCATCCTTGGAGACCCAAGAGCTCCCCAAGCAGGGAAAAGCCAATGGTACCTCGATGTCCTCCTGACTGGGTGCCTTGTACTCCTCACACCACTGGTAGTCTCTCTTGTACGAAGTCCTGTACATGCCCGGTGACACGCGGAGCTGAAAGGAGAGGAGGCAAACACAAATTGTGGCTAGGATTTGGGGAAAGCCTTCAAAAGGGGTGAGATGAACCCAAAATGGTCACTTAGAGGTAAGGAGAGGACAACCTGGCCCCTCTGGGACCAGTCCAAGAGTTGCAACCCCTAACTCAGTCAAGCTCCAAGCAGGGTGGCCAGAAAGGTCCTCTTTTGGCAATGGTTTTTGGGGACTCTTCTTGCCCCAGGTGGTCCCTTGCAACAAACACCTTCCTCCTGCTTTTCTCAAGCCTTTTCTGAGTGCTCAGATGCCCCTGGGGAAAACCACTAATAAAAAGCTGCCGAAATACTTTGATCAGGTGCTGAGGTCCAGTATCACTCAGATTAAACCAGCCTGTGCTCCCCTCTTCTATTTCAGGAATATTTCCCATGTGCTTGTCACCTATTTAAAGTCAAGTACTGCCTAATGTCAATACTCAGTCTGCAAATCAACAGAGAACTTAAGGAGGAAAACTCTGCCAGGGGATATGAAGCCAGCAACACCTGCCCTAGCACCAAAAATCACTGCAGTGCAAACTTCTGAAGATGGGGAGAGGGTTTTAGGGAAAAGAATGCACTATATGGGTGTCTTCTCCCTGAACATCCAGCATGGGCACTGCTGGAGCCTGGAGATGGGGTGAGATGAGCCTTCAGGGAGAAGGCTCAAGAGAGAGAGAGGTGGGTTTATGTGAAAGCACTAAATGTGCTCACTTGTCAATGCCTGGCAGAGGTGACTCTGGGGTGGTGACTGGAGGTGTTACTGCCATCTCCTCTGCTACATGAAGATGTCCATCACATGGGAGAGGGGGAGGGGGGGCAGCCCTCTTATCTGTGTGATAAAGAGGAACCAATAACTGCACCAGCACAGAGGGCTCTTCATGCCTTGCCAACAATGCCACCCATCGTGGGCTAGAATATATTCTGTATTTTCATTGCACACTTTTCCCTCCCTCAGCACTTCACAGACCAGTGGCTGCCTTTGGCCAAAGCCTAGAACCACATTGTCACCAGTTGCTATTATCTTCTCCACTTGACAGAGCCATCAAACCCTTTACTCAAACCCTGTGTGTACTTCACCTTGCCATGTGCTCTTTCCCTCGTTGTGTCCACCATGGTGAACCTGGACAGGAAAAGTCATCCAATTAACAGCCAGCAAACCAGATCCTTTCCTCCGCACTGCCCCAAGGAGCAAGGGATCTAGAGACCTGGAATTAGGTATTGGCAGAAGGAGGAGGATTCAGCTGGGGTTATAAGACCCTTGTGCACCCCAAACTGGCAGTTAGAGTGTGGCTGACTTCATCCAGCTTCAAAAATGCAAAATGCATCTGTCCAGCCCAGCAATTAGCATGTAAGGAGCTGGACACCTCAGGGGATACAGCCTGGTGGGACCCAGAAGGGCCCCACCACCTGAAACCCCAGAGTCAGCCACAGAGTGACCACCAGTGTCACCTCCTAGGACAGGGTGTATCTATGGGATCCACCAGTGCTTGCATGGCCACAGTGTTTCCAGGGACAAGGGGAAACTCCATCCCTTTGTGAGACATCAGCACTCCAGAACCTTGGAGGCCTTGGGGCCAGGTTGAAGGGGGGAAGCTGGAGGTGTGGGGTGGAAGCTTCTTGATGGAGAGCTGCAGCCAGAGATGCTGAGGACACGTGGCCAGGAGAAGGACAAAGCCAGCCCTTCACAAGTTTTTGAAGGATCCTCAGCTTCTGGTAAAGACAAGGATGGGAGCAAAAAATGAGGAAACTGGGGAGGAAAGGAACTACTTTGTGGATGTATTGAGCAGAAGAAAACAGCATCCTCACCTGACTGCATGGAAGGGTGGGAAACATTGCAAGAAGAGAGGCAGGGATCTCTGCTTGGTCTTGGGGGGCAGCTGAGCACATCTGGACTGTCCCATCCAGATGTTGCAGTTCTGTTCCTCTTCTGACCTGCGGTGTAAGACACCAAAGGATGCTCAGATTTAGTCTTCTGTCCCCCAAACAGACAGAAACACCAAACCAGACCACAAAGTAGTATTTACTCTTCAGAAAACATCAAGCCTTAACTAAATTTAGATGCACCTCAACCAAGACTAATCTCACCTAATTTTATATGTCCACAAAGAGGACATGTCCCTCTGAGCTGATCCTTCCTGGCTTCCTGGCTCATTCAGCCCAGTTCATGTGACCAGTTGGGGATGAAACAAACTGCTTTCTCAGAACTCCTGTGCTTGGTGAGCTGAACCTCATCCAAGAGTGCAATTTCTGTAGCTACACATGAGCTCTCAGTTCAGAGCCAAGGTTCTCTGACACTACAGAAATGCAGGTGGTACTAAAGGCTGGTGATGATACAGGAGTCAGAAAGATGACACCTTAGCTCCAGGATCCTCCACAAAGAGCTGGTCACGGACCTGTGTTCACAGGTACCATCAGAATGTGCTGAATTTCCTGAGTTATTTCTCTTTGCACAGTGTTATAACCAGTGTATAACTGGAGCCCAAGGATGTTAACGCTCTGGCAAGGGTCGTGTCCTGCTAACAGCTCAGCTCTGGAGGCAGGCAGAGAGGAGAAGCCCTTCATCCCCACTGTATTTTATGCAAATTAATAGGAAAATAAATTATGCAATAAGGAAAGACATTATTTCCAGAAATGTGAAACTCTCCTGTTCTCCTGTGCTCCTATTAAGGGGATTACACTCCATTTCCTTCTTAATACAGCTAATGCTCTATGGGAAGCCCTCAGGCCAGGGATTAAAGCACTTATTCAATTAATTAGGAACAAACTTCTGCCTTAAAGTCAAACACACAAGTATCAGTAAGCCCTTGAAAGTGTCTTCCTTCCAGGGCAGGGAAAACGGATCCTATTTCTGATGTAAATAAAACAAAGTTTGCACTCCAGAATTATCAGGGATAATATAAATTTAGAAGATTCACTTTTGAAATGCTGTAATTCTGTAAAGCAGAGCAGTAAAGGAGGGACAGTCCCAAAATCTTGAACTCAGTATCTGAACCCCCTCCAGTAACTGAGAGGGCTGAATCAGATCCCATAAAAATTAATATATATAAGATACAGTTTTAGGACCTAACATTGGTATCTAGCTCCAAGCTGTAGGCACAGCAGCATTTGGATATATTTGAAGTTTGGGGTGAAATCCTGGCCCCGCTAAACTCAAAAAGCAAAACGCTTATTCAGTAGGATCTGAATTTCACCTAAGGTGTCTGATTCACTTCTGAGATAGGAGACAACTTCCAAAACCTGGCTCCAAATCCTAATCTTCCTTGTTGATAGCTTGATCCTCCCGTCTTCTCGCAGGCACAGCTCACATGAAATTAAAAGGCATTTTGCCAGGACAGTTCATGCAGGAGCAGCCAACTATTGCTCTTCAGCTTCCCATTTCTTCTTCCCAACTACCAAATGATGGGGCTGATAATTGCCAGCATAATCCCAATTAGAAGTGGGGAGGGATGGAACTTCCAGCTTTCATCTTCTTCTCTTTCTGAGAATTTTTCTGCCTCCTCGCTGCTAATTCAGATGCAGAGAAAAAAGTAAAGCAGCCTCATGACCTTTTTAAAAAGTTTTTTTAAGCTTTTTTTAAGCTGCCTTCAGAGATTGTGGGCTGCAGTTCCATTATGTCTGCTGTGATACCAATTCCCTGTGATGGTCACAGATTTCTCTTGAGCACCCTGATACAAGGAAACTCAGCAGAAGGACATTCCTGCATATCAGGCACCCCCACAGACAGTGCTCAGTGTAAGCTGCACACCAGAAATAATTTTCCATTTTTTTTTTCTGAAGCTTGCCTGTCCTAGGAGCAGTTCATTGAAGAGGGCTCACTGTACCCTGCATGGCTGCTCTCTGTGCAGCTCTCTGCACACCTCCAAGAAGTTAATGCTGAAGACCAACACTGTGCTACAAACACCTTCAGGAGAAAATGGCTCTTGAATAATTGCTTTATTTTGACAATGCTCCAGGGAGGTGATGGCTGAGATTCCCAGGGTTAGGAGCCTAAACCACATACCTGAATAGAAGTGCCCCTTTCCCAAGGCAATGATCACCCCAAACATCCAGATAGGTTTTCAGAGGGTGCTGGTGCTTTTGACCTCTCCACATGGATACTCTCTTTTCATGGATACAAGGAAATTACAACAAGCCAGCAGGGACCAGATTGTCAAAGGCAGGCAATTAGGTTTTAGTAGCACCTTGGGAGAATTCTCCAGTGGGCCCAAATGAGTGGCAGCTGAGTTCAGGTCTCTTAAAATCAGATAGGGAGCATTTAAATTAAAGTTCAGGACCTTAACTGTAATATAAACCAAAGAGATTTGTGCAGCTGATCTGTACCTCCTTCCTGAAATCCTGCTGGACATCTCCTTGCACTTGGAGGTATCCAGGTACCTCTGGAAAGTCAATCTCATAGCTTAATACTGAAGCAGCATGTAGGATCATCAAAGAATCCTAGGATGTTACACAGGTTAATTTCACCTCGATTTGGCCCTTATTTCCCATTTTTGCTGTAGTTTTCCACCTGTGAAATGGCAATGGTGCTATCTAAGCCTGGATTGTTCTTGTGCAAGGTGCTGCACTGGGTACCAGCAGGGTTCAGGTGAATCATCTTCAGCTATTAATGATTCAATGCAAGAAAACATGGCCAAGGAGATCACACATCCATGTCAACCCAGCTCTTGAGAAGTGCTCTTTGGGTTAGGAAGAAGATTCATTGCCCCATGAGGATGCTGAAAGAGGGAAGTGATGGGTAAGCAGGACCCCCATCACGTGAAAGGGGCAGGGTGTAATCTGTGAATCTCCATTCAGGTTATCACCATGAGGAGACAAAGCCCAAAGGGAGCCTCTTCTTCAAGGGATGAGTGTTGACAGCCCACTCTGTCAGCATGAGGTCAGTCATCCATTTGGGTCTAAAAACATGAACTTTTGTGACAGTGCAGCAGTCCGGCATGGGAAGTTTTCCCATGGAGTTATTTTGTGCTTCTCTCCAGTTTTCTTGATAAATTGGTGGTGGAATTTACGGTATCTCGTGAGCAGGAATAAGCATTGTCCTTCAGCCTAGATCTGAGGCATCTAAACCAGTCAGAGCTCTCAGAATCAAACTTCTTGTTTCACAGACACTCCTCTCTGCAGAAAGGCAACTGCTGAACTCATTGGTGGTGTCCCAAATCTTTGGATTGTATCCTGCTCACACAATCAGTTGTTTGCTCCTGGTCCCCCCCAAATAAGCATCCATCAGCAGAGGATGGCTGACATCTCATCCCTGCCTGTGCAATGCCTCCTGTGATACAAATCAATACATATTTATGCACCTGGGCAAGGCAAATACATATATGTATTGTTGGAGAACCTAAATCTGCTCACTAATGCTGCTGTTTAAATAGCCCTTTAACCACATCACTTTTCTCCTCGTTAGGTTAAGTCGCTAGAGGTGAAAAAGCCCTTCCAAAATGGTTTTCACTCACTCACTCAGTCCAAAGTAAACATGCCTCTGGGACCATTATGTGTATCAGATATCCGAGGCTTTGTTAAGAGCTTGCCTGTTAGGTAAATTCTGCTTGGAAGGAGAAGGTTAAAATCAGAGAGAGGCTCACACAAGTAGGGCAGAACAGATAAATAGGGATAACAGATGAAACGGGGAGCAGCACACCCAAGTGACCCAAGTCTCAGGGAAGATCTTGCTCTAATGTAACTCTGGTTGCATTTATGTATTTATGCCTGTCACTTGCAAGCACGTTGATCATATATCTTAGGGTGGCTGTTTTTCACAAGCGTTCAGTGGAGCCACCGTATAGAGCTGAGAGCCCAGAGTAATACACATGAACCTTTGGTAGTAATAACTACAGGGGAAATGTGCATCTGTAGCACATCATGGAAAATCCTCGAGGCATTGTACACCTGCCTGGAGGAGATCGTGGGCTTTATCCAGCTGGATTTGTCTTGACAAATACAATCACATCTGTTTCTCAAAGGCAAGTTTGGCAGGATAACGATCACTCCAGCTCAGCTCCTCTAGACTTCATCCATAACAGACTCCAGTGAAGAGGAGCCTTTCCATTGACTGCACCAAGGTTTGGACTGGATAAGGAACTGGGAGATTTTTCCTGCTGCAGCCATTAGCTGTTTACCTGATCTAAACTTGTCAGGGAGAATAAAGCAACCACCTGCTTCCAGTGACAGGAAAAGTAAAGTGAGATCAAACGCTAGCAGGAGGGAATTCAAGCAATGCCAGAGGTGGTTGCATGTCATTTCAGAAGTCACCTTTTGTCTTTGATCTGTGCTTAGGAAGTGGGCACCTCCTGGATCAGGTGGTCATTAGAGAAGTGTGCCACCAAAGTCATCCCACCTTGAAGTCTCAAGTGTTTGCTTTCCCTGGGGATCCTCCTCCTACTTCCGCCATCCTGTAAATCATCTGCCCTGAGATTTCCTTCAGAAAAGCCAAATAAAACAGGTTAGGGAGCAGGGGATGGGACTCAAGTCCTCCTCTAATGCCAGGACAGATCACTGTGATGAAGCTGAGACTGCTCTTTTGTAAGTGTGTTACACACACACAGGTAGGTCCTCTGAAGATCAGGGGAGAGTTATTATAAAAGCTGTTATGCAAACAAAAAAAAAAAACCTGGCCCTGAAGAGCTGAGTCTAAACACACAAGATAGATAAAAGACTTTGACTTGAAGGATTTTAAGACGAAGCACTGAGACAACACAGGCTGCAGATCACACAGAAAATCTGTGGCAAAACGGTGGATAAATCCCACTTTGCTGAATCCTCACTTCTGCTCTTAACAGCTCCTTGGAGTGCTGCCTGGTTTATGCTAGCAAAGTCTTTGTTTTGGTATAACACTTTGAGAAACTAAAATACTGTGCAGTTTTAACGTGGCAAAGGCATGCAGCAAGCTGCTAAAAGCAGAGCTTTCCGTGCATGCAGATATTTGCCAACCCTGGGCATGCAATAAAATAAACCCTTTGCATTTAGTTTGTTGATACCTTCAGTGAGGGTTAACAAGAGGCAAAATCGTGGGGAAGCAGGAGCTTGGTCTCAGGTTACCCCATAAATTGGTTAAGGCTGCAGAGAGGATTACAGTCCCAGAGCCAGCCTAAGTACTGAGGTGTCATTACAGCAAAATCAAAGGTAACCGTGAGGCTTGGCAGGTAACTGTCAACAGCTAGGGGAAAGAGCCAGCCCGGGAAGGAGCTCCACATCAGGATGAAATTCAGTCACCTTTATTTTCATTTCAGGTGAGGGGTCAAGCAGAAAAGCTATCCCCAGCGGCCTTTATTTACAGTTTTCAGGGGAGAGGCTGATGGGGCATTTAGAGGAAGAAGGATGAGCCCGCTCGTCCCTCACTCACAGAGCCCAGCCCGATGACAGACAGAGGATGCTGTAATGGCACCAGAGCTGGGAAGATGCCTTTTATGAATGAAATGGCAGTGGTCCCAGTGAGGTTGTTAACAAAACTCGAGCAGGGCCAGGACTTCACCTTTAATATTTGCAGGGAGAGCAAGGCAAGGATCTTCCCACCAGGACACTTGCTTTCTGCAGTGTAGGAGCTCACACCCAGCACTGATAGCAACAGCAATATCACAGAAAGTTTTCAAGGCATTTCTTCAACCCAAGTGTTCTTTTACATTTCTTCTCTCCATCCTATGTAGGTAACCGACTTCATTTTCTACAAAAAAAAAAACCCCAATATGTTCATTTTTTTCCCTCCTAGGCATGTTGCAAAACTACTGTAAAAACCTTGGGAGGTTTTTGTATTTCTCTGAATCTCCTGTCAATGAATGAGTATGAAAGCTGTAAATGTGCTGTCAAGAGGAGTTCCTCCCGGAAAAAATACCAAGGACTGTTCTTTGGCCCTGAACTCACATCCACAGAGCCCTGCCAGCACTCCCCATAGCAGACTGGTTGGTCCCATGGAAACTGCCCACTGAGAAGTTTATAGCCTCTGAGCCATGCCTGGGCATGGGAGAGTGCTGTTAACCCCAAAACATGCCTGGACCACACTAATAATTTAACAGCTGGACTACTGCAGGTCTCTTGCTGGGCCCATGACCCAGTCCTGTTTCATGCAGCACTGGAAATACAGCCAGCATGTATGTGCTGGGCATCCAGTATTTTTCCACGTTGCTTTCAAGTAAATGGTAGATAACTTGCAAGGGAGTTTAAAGACCCTGCAGCTTCCAGCTGACGAGCATGGGGAGGTAGGGGTGATGGCACCTTGCAAGGACATGGGCAAAGCACAGCTCCTCCGTGGAACACAGGCTGAAGCAAGGCAAGGAGCCAAGTGCCTCCTGCCATGCCCAGAAATCTCCATCCAGGGCAAGGAAGAGAAAAGAAAAGGTGAAATTTCTCCTTTTCCACTCACACAGGGGAAACCTTCCTGCATCCTCCCTCCTCCTCCTTAAAGAACTAAACCCTCCCAGCAGCCAGTTTTGCAAGGGTTAACCAGGATGAAATGAATGTGGAGAGACAGTCCGGGACCATAATCACTTATTATTTTCAGGTAATATGCTTTATCTCTGACTAATCTCCTCATCTGCAGAAACACTCACTGCAGACAAGAGTCACCAAGGTTATCTCTGCTGATGGGGCTCTACGGACTGCTGGCTGCGAGGGACCCAGGAGAGGCCAAGGAGAGGACTTCAATTATGGCCTGAACTATGCTCTGGTAGCTGAAAGGCCATTGTTTAATCTACTAGAAATCATCTATTTTAGCAGATAAAGGGATTACTTGGGTTTTCTTTTCCCCCAGAACAGCATGTTATTCCAACTGCTAATGGAACATTCAGTATTTAATTAAAGAAAAAGCACGGGGAGAAGCAACACAGGCATCAACATCACTTCTGGGGAAATTCAAATTGATTGTCACCCTTTGATGCTGCTCAATCACCTCTATCTCACTCATCCTTCCTACAGCCCAGATTAAATCATCTGGTCCTCTCCATCCTGCACATTTTAGGATTTTTTTTTTTTTTTTTTTTTTTTAGGGATCCCATCCAAAACTTTGGGGCTACACAATGTGAATTCTCTGCTCTGCAGAAACCTCCCGACTTGGAAAGAACCAGATTACTCGTCAAGAGGAGAGTGTGGAAATTTGAGTTGGATTTTCTTCTGCAGGTTTGCTGCTGGTTGTTGTCTGGCAGGGCTGTCTGCCTGGCCCAATAAAGTGATCTGGTGTTGCAAGTCCAGGGTTTGGAAACTCAAAGTGGCTTTGTTGCTCAAGGATGAACTTGAAAGTGCTCCATACATAAATCTTCTCTTTGTCCCTTTTCCCTCTCAATTCCTTTGTCTTTCAGAAAAGTTTCCCCTTTATTTTTTTATTCCACAGACTAATGACCATAGAGGACAGTTATATGTCCTTCTTGAGCACTCCACTGTGTTCAGCAAACACAGATTCATCTTTTACACTGTCCTCCCCTTCAGGGCCACGGACTAGAGTCCCAAAAGGTCTATGAAGGAAAATTTGGAAGTGGCAGCTTAAAAAGGTACATGTGAATTCAGTATGCAGGGGTCCACAGCTCTGCTGAGAAAATCATAAAGAAAAAATGAATCAAAATGAACACCAGCAGTCTAGTTTCTCTTACCATCAGCATCTTAATCCTCTTCCCTTTACCAGAAACCAGAGCAGGGTATCTTGGAAGTGATTATGCAGCCAGCCAGCAGGCAGGGTTTATTCACACAGGTGACTGTCACTTTTGTAAATCCCACTGCTGACTGCTCTATTTTTGACATGGCCTCACAATCTGTAACAATCCATTGCAAACACCAGCTGCCTTTTTTTATTTAGTCTTCCTGACAATCCATGTCTTTGAACATGGATCACGGACAGGGACATACTGAGTAATCTGATTTTTCTGACATGATTTGCCTGGGCTTTCTCATGACTGTTTCAGATGTTCTACGCCCATGTGCACCAGCTCCTTCAGATCTCTGGGGAGAGATCTGTTGCTGACCTGTGTGGTGAAATTTCTCAGATAAACGGGGCTGTCCATCTCGTCCACCCAGCTGCTACCTGTCTGTGTAGTTCTCATCCGTTCTCCCTTTCCTCCTGATCTTTGGTTCACACCAAGGTTTGATTTCCAGCACTCCTCATGGGGCATCACCTCATGAACTGGCACCACCACTGAATATGTGAACATCCTCAGGCTCTTGATCTCCTTGTCTGACTTTGCCAAAAGTCTTTGGTGACTCCATCCTTCACTTTCTACAGGCAGTTCTGTGAATTATCAAGTCACCCTGTCTGCTACCAGTCACTGTGCTGAACCAGTTGTTCAGCTTGCTCTTGACCAGGACTGCTGACCTCACCTCTTCATAATGTTTTTTCAGCAGCTTCTTACACATATCATATAGCCCCAGGACACTCTGCACACCTATTGCAACATACCAGGGCAAATGACTTCTTGAAATTGTGCAACTGCAGCTCTTGATATCTCCAAATTGCCACTGACCAGCCTCTTGCACTGGTTTTCCTGTACTGTCCCTCATGCATTGTGGAAACTGAATCTACCTTCTGAATCCTCCAGCTAGGGACACAGTGAGGAATTTGCTTTTTGAAAGGTCATCCTCATGGGAATTTGCTTACTGTGATCCACTTTTCCTTGTTTAGGGGATCCTTTATTTCCTGATAACATATGACTGACACACTGCTATGCCAATCTACATACTACAGCACCACTGATCCATTCTCAGTCCCTCAAATTCTTCAGTCTCCTGAACCTTCTTTGCTGCCTCTGCCAGCAAGATCCTCGTTGTCATCCTGCTCCTGAAATGTTATAATCTCCCAACCACTGAGAATGTCTTCATCTCTTGATTGGTTTTCTGTAAAGACTTCTGTAATATCTCATCCAGCTCTTCAGTCTGTCCCTTTCTGAGAGCAGGGAGCTCTCCTCAACCTCAGTGATGTGGAGAGTCCACTTGTTCTCTGTCCTTAGCATCTCTTATGATAGGCCTTCCTGATTTGACCTTTTTATAAGAATGTTTTAGTGCTGCCTTGCTCTTTAAACCAATTCTCCTTGACTATTTAACTTTTGCCCAGCTCTGGGTTCTCCTGCTCAGGGTATGTCTTTTCACCAATTGCTATTTAACAAATCCCCAGTTATTAGTGGAGGCCAAAATGCTCTTCCAACAGCCCCTGATACTAATACCTACCTGAGCCCCCTACTAATACCTACTAAGCCCTACCTGATTTTCTCCCACAGACAAGCATGAAAACGAAATATCAATTTATTACTCCTCTGTTTTCTTGTGGTAGTTGTCATGGCATCTACCACCTTTACCTCCTAATAGCTTCATTTATTTTTACCTCATCAGACCATAAATTTATCTTGTTTTTCTACTACCATTACTTATTCCAGGGCAGTGTCCCTATCACTATAGGACAACCAGTCCAGAGAGCCAAGCTCTATGTCAACCATTACACACCAAAAAAATAAGAAAAACACAAAGATGTTGCTTTATTTCAGACCAGGTCAGCTTCTACCTTTAAGCAGGAAGCATAAAGCTCCCTGCTTAACACTTCTCCCAGAAAAGACACCACCTGATAGTATCAAGTTAGTCACATCTCATAGTGGACATTTTTTAGTTTTGAAAAAAATACAGAACAGAGAAGGATTAAACCTGTGGGATCAGAGTGGGGATTTTAAAATCCTTTTTATTAATTGTAAACCCAACAAGAAGCAGAAGGAATGCAGGGCCATAAGAGCTTCTGCAAACATGCTTCCAAACACCTGAAGCAAGTGCTTAATCCACCTACAAAGAGTTGTCTTCCTTCTGTCTCCCATCAGGTTTCTCTTCCCCCCAAAAAAACCCAGAAGTCAGGGTTCTTGCCCAGTTTTGGTAAAAACACTTCTGATACACTGCATTGCTGTAGCCTGGCCCAGCCCCTTGTCCCCAGAAACTCTTGAGATTCTTATTTGAGGTTGTGTCACTCCCAAGGTGTTCCACAGCTCTGGGGAGTTTACAGAGGTTACAAGCAATGAAGCTTTTAGCAAACTTCACCTAATCAGTGGCTAACAAGCTCCTCTTCAGTAAAGGGCCAGGCAGGCCCAGGCTAAAACTAACCTGGAGGAGGTAAAAAAAGGAGACTAAAAAAAAAAAAAAAAAAGGATTGAGAAGAGGGTGTTACTCTTGACCTGGATCAGTGCTCCAGTCTGCAGCCACAGAAACACTCGTGTGAGCACAGCAGCCAGAAAAATCTGCCAGAAGTGGACACAGAGCAGAACTGCTTCTTCCAGCAATGATGTTGGCTCAAAACACCCTGAAGTTGTGGAGTAACTATGGCTTGTGTATTCTTTGCTTTTTGACAGTGGCTCCATCGTGTTCAGCACCATTTAAACACAGCAGGAAAATATTTCCTATTCCAAAAAGTAACCCTCAGCCTGCAGCCTGCGGTGCTTTCACGGAGATCATGAAGGAGAAACAAAACCAAACCAAGGCTGTTGTTGGTAGCCTGAAAAATCGTGGAATGAGGACACCTCCTCAGGAAATGTTGCAGGCTCTGAAAAATCAAGAAAGATTTAAAAACCTCTGATCTTATCATAAGGTAAGTTGGCAAAATTTGATCTCCAGAACTTCAGTCCAATAGATGACTAGATACAGAGAGGGAAGAATATGCATTATTCTCCTTAGGTAAGGGATAAAGATTAGTTCAACCTGTATACACGTACACAGAACACTTCCCAAATTCATGGCAAGGAAACACCTATAGCACACCATCAGATATCCTCTCTCTAATACCCATTTACAGGAAAAATCAGAGAGTGAGTGAAAAAGTAGTCTTTCTTAGAGCATACTAATGAGTAAAAAGTGTCCAGTCTAGTAAGGAATAGGCTTAGCTGTAAACCAGGGAATGGTTGTACAGTGTAAATTTAATTTGAATTGTTCTTAGTCAATTTCTTGACACTCTTGAGAATTGAGCCAAGGTCCTGGACTGCTGAGAGAAAACAGATAATTCTCCTTTCTTGGGAAGGAGGATGAAGAACTCAGAAGAACTCATTCCCCATATCACTGATGACTCTGGACAAAGGTACAATCTGCACGTGAAGAATTCTTTTATATGTGGACCATTGAGTTACTGCCTTGCCTCTTGCCAGCCCTAGGGAGAAAGTGAGACTTACATTGCAAAAACAGCCAAAACAAACCAAACCTGTGCTTCCTGCTTCACTGCAGCAGTTTGGAGCCATTGCAGTCATCCTGGTCTCTCTCCTACTGGTAAAGTGGCCGAGATGGATTATTACATCCCAGTCTTCCAACCCTTTCCCTGTGCCATGCCTGGCCAACGGAGAGAGAGTGCAGGTACCAGTTCCCACTGCAGGGCTGGGTGCTCAGGTCTGAAGCATTTTCAGGTTTCCATGTTCAGCTGTACACACCTGAGGTTCACAGCAGGGAAGTTAAGCTTGTACCTACACGTTCGGAGGACCAGAGCCTTAGAGGCAAAGACAGCATCTTCCTAGCAGGGAGAAAACCACTTGCCACACGTGTGACAAGGACAAGCATGGCACCCAAAGTGAATGGTGTGCCTAGCACAAGGCAAGGACAGCACCTTGCTCTCCAGCAACATTTTTCTTAAGGGAGTCTTGAAGCACTTCCAAAGGCAGCTGGCTGGAGAGGTTCACACATAGCCACAGATGGATACTGCTCAGCCCTGACTCCCAAGTGCCATGGGCTCCTCTGCCTGGCACACTTCATGCCACACTCTTAATCCCAAGGCTAACAAATCTCCCAGCAACTCATTAATACAGTAACTTCACAATGTTGCTGAAGCCCAGTCCCAAATCTTCTCCCAGTGATGGACAGAAGCTTCAGACTCTTACCCTGACAGCGACTCCTGGTTTGCATTTCGGCACCTCGCTTGCCAGCTTCTTGGTGCATTTCTGAAAGGTGAAAGTCTCCCAGACCTCCCTGGAAAGAATCAGTGTTTGGAAAGCAGGGAGGCAGAGGGCTGGATCTCCTCGTGCTGCTCCCCTCATGCCTTGGCAGAAGGGAAGAGCAACAGGTTTGTAGTGAGAGCAGACGATTCCCTGTGCTGCTTGCAGGATAAGTGCATTGGGAAAATTAAACATTTTTGCAGCCATCACACCATCAAAGCTTTATTGTCTCCACACTTTAAGTGTTGGTTTGCATATCTGTGCCATCCCTGCTATGTAACAACCCCTCTAATGATGTTTTTGTTTCACATTCTTTGCCATTTGATAAAGCAAGCTGGAGTTTTCTGAGGACACGCGTTATTATTACAGCTATTTCATCATGATTTTCCCACCCGTTTCCTCTGTTGGAAGCAGAGAGATCAACTAAAGAAAACTCAAAAGCAACACACCGTACCTCTGAGGGAAACTGCCTTGCCGGGCTGTTCCTCTAGATGGCTCTGCTTTTGCCCAAATACAGAATTTCCTGAAGAAAAATCGCAATTTCGAGTGATACGGCGACACCACCGACTGCTCCTCTCCCTCCTGCAAAGATCGTGGGGGTTTTCAACAAATGGATAAACACAGATTTGTTGTAATTTTAATAACATTTACGCCTTAGCCCTTTAAACACAGAGAGAAGTTGTTTTTTAAACATCTACCTGCTCCTTGTACTTCGGATGCCTTTTCTAGCTGGGATTCCCGCATAAACTGCTTGGTTTAGATGCCTCTTGTCCGGTCAGACTTCAAATTAGTATTTTCCAGTGTGACCCTTCTCCAAAGAGATGCGAAGCTGTTATAAATAATAAAGGCAAGGAAGCTCAAAAGGGAAATTGCACCTTGAAAAACACAACGTAAAATTTTCTTCTGTTGTTCTGTCTATACAAATAAACGCAGCAAGCTCTTTCCCCAAAATATTCAAAATAAAATCAGCAGCAGCAACAGAAACAAAATATCAACAGAAAAGAAAAAAAAAATTTAAAAGGAAAAAAATATAACAAAACCAAAATTCCAACCCCCTGCAAAAAAACCCCAAAACACTAAAAAACAAAAAACCAAACACCTTCCCTTATCATTAAAGGAAGAAAATCAAAATCGTAATTCTTTATCACATTCACTTTTAAGTGATTCACTGTCTCCAAAATGCCTGTCCACTTATTTTAAAACGAAATACGTTGGTGAAAATCCTCCAGTTATTGTAGCCCTGCTTAGATCACACGAGGGATGAAGATTTGGGATTGAAGGTAGCCTGGGAAAGCTGCCCCGATTCCGTTTCACATGTGCATTTTTAACTATTTTATCGAAGACATAGAATGCCAAGACTTTTCCCAAACGGTCCTCACTTCCCCAAAATCCTGATGTCAAATCAAGACACCCAGCGCTTGCAACCCTGGAAGAACGATTCGCATCTGTACCTGGAAAGGGGATTTTTAGGCATTTTTACCAGCAGAAGGCTGAATAACAATGCCGTTCAATTTACGAAGATTTACATCTTCTTAGCGACTGGTGGACTCTGTAACCTCTCCCGCACCCTTGACCGCATTTTTCTTGTTATACGTGCTGGTCCGATCATGCGTTTTTGCCCCGGATTTGCCGGTTTTCGTGTAAACTCCAGGGTGGCAGGATCCTCGGGAATACCGAGAGGTTTTTTTTTTTATCTCTGCAAAAGGATGCGCTTTCCTTTAAACTCTCCCCGAAACAGGAAGGCGAAAATCAACTTTTATTCATTAAATCGTACCCGGCGACCGCCAGCCCCTTTCCTCCCTCAATGCGAGCGAACACGCCGATGTTGTTTGTTTGTTTGTTTGTTTAATTTCGGGCTATTCCTTATCCAAAGCTAATTAGCTGCGATCTCAGGCTACTGTGAGACGGGCGGCAAAATTATACCAAAATAAGAGTTCTAGCGAATTTCACCCTTCGCGCTCCCGTCGGGGCAACCGCAGCGATGCTGATCTCCCCTAGACCTCAATCTCGGGGCCGGTTTCGGGGCCGAAGGGATCTGGGACGATCGCACCGGTGGGAAAGGGAGTTCGGATCTCCTCGAGAGGAGAGCCCCCAGGGGAGGGGGCGGCCGGGCAGCTCCGGGGCAGTACGGAGAGACATTCCCGGGGAGGGAAGGGCGGGGGACAATCCCCACGGGATGTGGTGGGGCAGGGTCGGTGATGCTGCCCCCGCGCTGCCGGGAGCCAAATCCCTGGCGCCTTCGGCAGCTCCCCCGCCGGTCCCTCCCCCATCGCCGGTTTTGGGGCTCGGCCTTGCCCCCCTCCGCCCCCCTCCCCGCCGCGGAGCCGCGCTACTGGCTGCTCCCTGCGCGCCGCCGCCGCCCGCCCAGCCCCGGGTTGACGGCAGCGCCTATAAGGGGAGCCGCGCCGCAGCCCCCCGGGATTTTTTGGTCTGGGGCCACCGGGGCGGCGGGGGGGAGGGGGGGGTCTGTCCGCGGGAGAGGACGGGAGCGGGGGGGAGCGCCGGCCGCCCTGCATGGCCAGGGATTATGAGCGCCGGTGAGTTGCAGCAGGCGCAGCCCAGAGCTTCGGCGCCGGCGGCCGCCCCCGCGCCCCCGCAGCCCCGCAGCGCCCAGGAAGCCCCCGACATGGCGGTGTACTGCAGCGAGAACTTCAGCGTCTACCCCCAGCCCAGCCTCCACCCGCCCGGCGCCGCTGCCGCCGCCGCCGCCGCTGCCGCAGCCGCTGCAGCCGCCGCCGCCTCCTCGGGGCAGCGGGCGGGCGGATACGCGCTGGGGGACTACGGGGCCCCCGCCAACGCCGGGTACCTGTGGGGCATGAACAGCCCCGCGCCCTACCTGCAGGGTCCCCCCGGCTCCGCTGCCGCCGCCGCCGCTCCTTTCCTGCCGCCGGCCTCGTACGGCTGCTCTCGGGGCGGGCAGCTGGTGGGCTCCCCCTCGGCCCCCGGGTCGCCGTCGGCGGGAGGCGCGGAGCTGAGCTGGCTGAGCCTGGCCAGCCAGGAGGAGCTGCTGAAGCTGGTGAGGCCGCCTTACTCTTACTCAGCTCTGATCGCCATGGCCATCCAGAGCGCTCCGGAGAGGAAGCTCACCCTCAGCCACATCTACCAGTACGTGGCCGAGAACTTCCCCTTCTACAAGCGCAGCAAGGCGGGATGGCAGAACAGCATCCGCCACAACCTCAGCCTCAACGACTGCTTCCGCAAGGTGCCCCGCGACGAGGACGACCCCGGTGAGACCGCCGGGCCGGGCGGGAGGGCGGGATGGGATTGGGGAGAGCGGCGGGCGCACCCCTCACCCCGGTGAGGAGAGCGGGTGACAGCTGTCCCCTTGTCCGGCGGGTCCCTTGTCCCCTCTAGCAGGGCTTTACGAGGAATCCGGGCTCCCTTGTGCCGTCGGGGCCGGCGCTGTGAGGAGACCGGGCTCCTTTGTCCCCTCGGGGCCGGTTCGCCGAGGGGATTTCGGGCTCCTTTGGTCCCTCTGGGCGGCCGCTCCGAGGAGACCGGGCTCTCGTGGACCCCTCAAGCCTGTCACTGTGAGGAAACTGGCCTCCCGGGTCCCCTCGGGGCTGGTGACACGAGTGCTCCGGGCTCCTTTGTACCCGCAAGCAAGACGTTGCGAGGAGACCGGGCGCTGAGAGGAGACTAAGCTTCCTTGTCCCCTCGGGGCCGGTGACAAGAGGAGACCAGGCTCGCTTGTCCCCTCGGGGCTGGCGCTGTGAAAAGACCGCTCTCCCTTGGTCCCTCAAGCCGGGCACTGTGGGCAGAACGCGTCCCCCCCATGCCGGGCTGGCCGGGTGGGCTGAGCCTGGGAGTGCCGGTTGTGCAAGGCCCGGCTCCTTGGGCCGTGATTCACGGCTCCCTCCCTGCCCGCCGCTCGCCGGCCCGGCCCCGGGGCACAGCTGGTACCCGGGAGTGGGTGGAGGCACTCAGAAGGTGCCTGCCCGGGCCGGCAAAGAGGGGACGTGCTGTTGTGGGGCTTTTGGCAGTACGTTGTGGGGTGACTCCTTCTGTAGAAGTGCGTGGGGACATTTAATGCCACCAGAACCCTCTCGCACTAAGTCGTGGGGCAGCTTCTCTGCAGCCCCCGCGGCTCAGCGCTGCTGGTCTGCTGTGCCCTCGGGGTACCTGGGTGCACCAGCTCACCTGCCTGCCAGCTCTAATGAGAAGGGCCAAGGCATGGGCATCACCTTGTCACCCCTGCTGAGGTGGCTGCAGGTGCCCCTGCTTGCTGTGAGGCAGCCAGAGCAACGGGACCAAGTAGAGCAACACGCACCAAGTAGAGGTGCAGATCCTCCAGGGGGGTTTATGGTCTGTGATAGGGAGGTTCTGTTCCCCCATGTGGCCTGAGAGTGTCAGAGGGGTGGAGGTGATGGTGTCCTTGAAGCCAGATTTTGGATCTTTGTACTGGAGGAGCAGGTGTGGAAGAGCTGTTGGTTCTGTGGTGATCAGGAACGACAGATATCACCGGTCTGTCTGTGGTGGGGCTCACTGTCACAGAAGCTCACTTTCTCTGTTGTTTCTCCTGTTTTCCACCAGGAAAGGGAAACTACTGGACCTTAGATCCCAACTGTGAGAAGATGTTTGACAACGGGAACTTCCGTCGCAAACGCAAGCGGCGCTCTGAGCCCAATGCCCCCGCGACCGCGTCCGCAGCCTCCTCCCTGGGGGGTCTGAAGGCTGAGGAAGAGAGACCCATCCCAGTCACAGGCAAACCGTGTGGAAACAGCCCACCCCCAGAGCTGGACCCCTCGCCTTCTTCCAGAGACCATCCAAAAAGCTCCTCTCCCTCCAGTATCATTTCATCCACCCCCAGCTGCCTCAGCACCTTCTTCAGCGGCATGAGCTCCCTGAGCGGTGGAGGCAGCCGCCTGACAGGGGGGCTGGGCAGTGACCTGCATCACAGGAACTTCTCTGCTGGACAGCTGAGCAGTGGCACTTTCACCCCTTCCAGCAGCTCTTCACAGGAGGTGCCTTCTCCAGACCAGCTGCAGCGGGTTGCGGGACCTTCCCCCGCTTACTACAGCTCCTTCCATCCCAGCAGCAGCAGCCAGGGAGCCCAGTACAACCACTACTACAACTTCACAGTTAACAGCCTCATCTACACCCGGGATGGGACGGAGGTGTAGGATGCTGGGGCAGTCGGGTGGCCAGCACTGCAAAGGGTATGGGAGTTGCAGGTGTGTTTGGCAGCACAGAGGACCCTTATGCTTTTGCTATCAGCATTTCAAAGCGGACGCTTCCCAGGAATTCTTCCAGGAAGACAGATCTTCTCACCTTTCAAAATAAGAACACCCCTTAAACACCAGCAGAAGGCAAAGTCTTTTCTCTATCTTGGAAAACGTTAGGTGGTTTAGATGCTTGCTGTCTAAATTCTACAGACGGAAGCAAACTAAGTTAATGTTTTCAGAGGTTTCTGCTCCTGAATGTAGAATAAGAAGTTTAAAATCTGTAACCATAAAGCGGTATCGAGAAAGAGCCGAGTGTAGACATCCAGTGAGTCTTAGAAGAGAACAGGAAAAAAAAAAATGAAGAGATTTCTTATGAAGTGCCTTGTACAATGTACTAAACACCTCTTCTGCCAGCAATTGCCTCTGTAAGCCCTTGCTTTCTGCCCTGAACCTGCAATGTGCAGTGCACGGGGAGGGGAATACTCTGGGTAAACACCCACCCAAAACCTCCTCAAAACCCACAGGGGTTCGCTCTGGTCTTCCTGTGTATGGCATATTGTACAGCCAGGGCTGTGTTTTGTAAAACAATCTTTTTCCCCCAGCTTAGTACCAAAGATAAGTCTAGCCATGCAGCTTTAGCACGAGAGTAAACACTGGGTTATTTTTATACATATTTGTACGTAATGTAACTCTTCTGTACATATGTTTCTATGTGGTTTTATATTTGTAAATTATGCTCTGGAGCTGTACTTATTTATAATGTGTTTTAAACTTTGTTAAAGTTTATTTTACTTGGTTTCCCCTTCTTTTTATTTGTTTTGAATTTTTTGTTGGTTTTGTTTTTGGTTTTTAGTGTATCAATGAAACTTTTCAGACTGAACAGCTGTTGGGAATAAAACGTTAACAATTGTTAGATTTTTGCCTGGTGGTTCCTGAGTACCTTTGAGGTATTTTAAAACTCTGTGGGAGACAGGTTTTGCTTTCTCGTGGTTTGGGATAAAAGGGGAAAAGATTTATGAACAATTTCATCTGCGCAGTTAGAAAAAATCTGCTCTGGGCCCAAAGGAGACAGAGCTGAGGCTGATTTGCAGCCTCTCATAGTCTCACTATGTGGAGTGGGCACTCTGTGCTTTTTTGTTTGCTTTTGGCAGTGATCTGAATTACAACTGTCCTTTTCCAGCCTGGTTTAGTGAAAAAAAATAAAGATAAAAGCTTGCAAAAGTAAGAGAAACGGAGCTGGTTCCAGCAGGGTGCTAAGTAGCTGGAGGTACAAGATCTGAGCTTGACTGCTGCCTTATCCTGGTTTTGCAAAAGAGTTTTTCAATTGCACCTGCTTAAAATGGCAGGAGAGTGGAGAAGTGGGAGCAGTCAGGTAGTGGGGCCAGGCTGAGCCCTCTGCTGGGATTCCTTCCTGATTCATCCCACTGGGGAAGGAGATTCTATCCTAGAGCAGCCCCTATGCAAAACTGTCCCCTCCCAATTCTTGCTTTTGCATGGGTGTTGGGTGCTGTGTGCAACCAGAGAGCATAAATATAAATAACTCCATGAGGAATGTAGCATCAATAATGAAGTTAAGCATGAAATTGCAGCTGTTTAACACAAACACATCTGCCATGATGTTAAGGCCATCCCTTAAGGCTGTTCAGAAGACAAGATTTTTGGCCATGTAACCCAGCACCTCTCCACTGGCTACCTGCAGAGCATACAGGGTAGTGCTGCAAGACCAGACCATTGGCCTGATCCAAAATATCATGAAGCTGTGATGAAATGTCAGATGACTTCCATGTGTTTGGGATCATGACCAAATGCTTTCCCCAGCACTTTGTGCAATAGCTGAGACCAATGGGTGGGTGGCAGCTCCTTCCTCATCCCCCCCCCTTCCCAGCACAGATACCATCTGCCTGGCTGTAGGGGTAATTCCTCCATGTCTTGATTTTTTTTTATTTCATCTCAGGTGATGTGGTGGTGGTGATAATGGGAGGGAAAAGGCAGACTGCCATAGTCCTAAGCTGATGTGGACAATCTTGTCCTGCTTGGGTTCAGTCCAGTCTGGTGTGGAACAGCTTTATTTGGATTTTGACTGCTGAGTTTAGTCGAAAAACAGTGGAGGGATACCCAACACCTTTAGACTGACAGCTAATCCTTAAGTAAGCCAGGAGCTGTTAAACCACTTATCTAAAAGTGACCATTGCACCTCTCTTCTCCACTTGCCCATGGTCAGACCTGAGCAAGCAGGGGGCCAATGTGGGACACTTGCATGTGTTCAGTTTATGTTCTCCCACCAGATTTATTCCAGGGTTTATCCTCTGCCACTTCTGTCAGCTTTATGTTTCTGCAGACAGTACCCATGACCGTTTGCTCCTGAAGATCCCAAATCAGTGACAAATTTATGTTTCCATGTGGTCATCCTCTGGCAGGATGTCCTCAGCAAATATCCCATGGCTCAGCTCCTGCCACTCACTATGTGGAGTGGGCTCCTGCCACAGTGTGGCTCCTGCCACACTGGATCGGGGTGGCATAGCCAGAACCTGCCAAAGCAGATCCAAGGGGATGGTCGTGGGCTCTAGAGAGGATTTGGCAGATCTAACAGTCCTCAGTGCCCCGGTCCTGCCAGCACCAAAGCCCTCTCCCTCCACAGAAAGTTCCCCCTTTAGCTGGAACCAGGGGCTGCAGCCCCTCCTGTGGACACAGCACCCCGAAGGCTGATGTACTCATGATAAAGCTGCCTGCCCATGGGACACTTGAGAGTAGATTTCAGCAAATAGACACCTTGTCTGCAGAGAGGAGCCAAGTGAATGAGCTAATGGCAGCCTTTTAGGTGTCCTTTTGTCATTAAAAGAAACTCTTCTTTTAGCAAACCTGGGGAGAGGGAGGGCAAGAGGATTGAGTTTAATGAAAGGCACTTAAGAGCAGCAGGGCTTTTGTCATGGGATTTGGGGATTTACTGTGATGACCCCATTGAAGGAGGAGGAAGACAAAGGCAATTAGCCAGCTGGTCCCACCCTGAGAGTCCCCACTCCCCTGTAAATGCCAAGGCCATGCCTGGGATGGGCAGTTCTCCATGACAATGAGTCTCTTCCTAGCCTGGGTCAGATGACAGCCCAGGGCATAGCCTGCTCCCAGGGAAGTAAGCTGAGAAAGGTCCTTCCCTTGGAGAAAAGCTCTGACTTCAGGCTTCCATCCTCTCTGCTTCAGCAGCCATAGGAATTGTCTTGTAAAATGATTTCTTTTCTGGCTTTGAGGGAGCAGTGATCTCATGGGGTGTAGCTGGCAACCCACAGATCCTGTTGCAGTCTCATCTTTGTTGGTTTCTCCATTCTTTCTAGGCAGCTAGAAAGATGCCATCTCAGCTAGGCAAGACCGATGTAGTGCAGCCATAATTGATGTGAAACCATGGTTGTGCTCATGACCTGTGCTGCCCATACCCTGTGATGGTCCCAGCCAGGGACTGTGGCTCTTCCTGAAGGAGGGTAGATTTAGATTAAATCTTAGAAAGAAATTTGCTCCTGTGAGAGTGGTGAGACACTGGCACAGGTTTCCTGGGGAAGTTGTGGATACCCTGGACTCACTGAAAGTTTTCAAGGCCAGGTTAGACAGGTTTTTTAGCAACCTGGTCTAGTGACATGTGTCCCTGCTCATGTCAGGGGGGTTGGAATTGGGTGATCCTTAAAGTCACTCCCAACACAAACCATTCCATGATGATTCTGTGATTCCAGCTGAGGGCTGCACACACAACTACAGCACAAGGCAGCTCCTGCTCGACAAGAAGTAGTCCAAAGGCATTTCAAGAGATGCATTGGATCAGTAACACAGATGCTTGCTGGCTCCTACGTGTGGCACTTCTCCAGCATGGGGTCGTTTAACTTTGCTCAGTGCTGGCCTTACTGACATGCCAGCAAAGGTTCAGGCAGGCACCCACTGCAGGTCTGCACTTGAGCTACTCCTCAGTACAAAACCCTTGCCAGTACAGCTGGATCAGCCCAGTCCCCTAGAGGAGACCCAGCTCCCATCAACAAAGGAAACTCTTGTGCCAGTGAAGTTAAACCCCCCACCCCCAGCAACACCGAATGCATTGCGGGGTGGTGGGAGGGGATTCAAGAGGCAGAACACAGCCATCCCTGCTGGGTTTCATCCCCCGCCAATTCCTTTGGAAATAGGGATTCAGTTACTGCCACTGGCCATGGACTGTGGTTTGCATCTCCTCTGAAGGGGGAGGCTTTTGATTTGCTCCATCACTCCCCAAGTCTGTGGAAGCTGATCACAGTGCCTGTACAGAAGGCTTTATTGCCTTTGTTAGGCTGATCGAGGGTGATTTTCCCCTGAAATCTTTAGGAATCGTTCAAAAGACATCGTGATGATCAAGGAAATTCCTCTGTGGATATCCTGCCCTTGCCCTCACTGTGTTCTTGAGATAGAACCACCAGCCCTGCAGGTCTCACCTCGCTTTGAATGTGTTGTTGTACCTGAGGTCTGTCCTGCTCATCCATGGGAGGTGGTCCTGCTGGTCCCATTCTGATAAAAGAAGAGAGGCAAAGCCTCATTTTCTAGCTCGACCCAAGAGGGGCAAAATGAGAATCAGGCCTGGCTGATAGTACCTGGATGGCTGATGCCTCAGCTAGAAATATCTGTGTCAGGTGAAGGCTACAGTTGCAGGGATATAGTTGTTTCTCCTTAGGCTTTGGAAAATAAATAATAAAAAAAATAGTTTTATTGACCTGTTGGAAAATCCCTCCAAACGAGATTTTTATTTCCTGTTGGTTTTTTGAAATTTTTCTATTTGTTACATTTTTCCATTCCCAAGAGTTTTTAAAGAAGAAAAGCATGGATCTGTCCTTCCGTTTTCTTTCTTTTTGGCAGAAGTCTCCATCAAGCTGAAGTCTCCCCCCAACTTCTTCTAAAAAGAAGCTTGATGGAATGTTTTTGACCAAATTACCAAGTGCAATATTCACCTGGGTAAGGTGACGAGAATTTGCCCCTCAAGGAATAACTGAAGTGTAATGTAAAACATCAAAGGTGTTATTTTTTTTTTTACCATATACCTGAGCTATCTCTGAATCATATCAAATAATCTTCTCATTTCATAACAGCATACAATGCAGGCTAAAAGTGTATGTGATCTGCTTTGTGTACTGCTGAATGGATGATTAAACTGTCTAACCTGAGGGATATTAATCCAGGGCCTGCCCCAAACACAGTGAAGTCAGGGGAAAGACTCCCACTGACTTCAGAAGGCTTTGGAGCAGACCCATAATCAGCCAGGCTCTAATATACTTCAGGTGGTGTCTCCGAGACTGCCCGGGGACACATAAAAGGAGTTAAAGACTGCACATTTGTGAATTAAACATCCTAGGTCTGATCCAGGCAATTGGCTGGAGGAGTGTGGAAGCCATCTCCCCCGCCTGCCCGGGCTCCTCGGATCATTTTCCTTTGCCTGCAGTCCATTGTGTCCAGGATTTATTGACAAAGCAAAGCTCTCTCCATGCGGCCTGTCCACGTTTCCAATAAACAGTGACAAATCAGGTCAGGACTGATGGTTAATCTGCCCTTGGACCCTTCAAGTGGTGCTGATTTTATATCTAATTACAGCGCGTAGCGGGGCTGAGCTCTGCCGTTCCCCCCCGAGCTGGTTGGGAGGGTGGCAGAACCCACACCTCACCCTACCACTCTGAATAGTGATCTGGAAACACCCAGGGTTGGTGCCTCAACTCCAGAAAAGTGGAGGGATTCAAAGCTAACACACGGCAGAACCAAGCTGGGACTCCCTTCAGCAATGCGAATGATACCTACATGGGGACAAATTATATTGTGTGTGGAGGGAAATTATATTTCTGGCCATTTGAGAGTTCTTCTGGTCTAGACATTGGACAGGGAGTGAAGCTGCCAGGCAACAGGTTCAAAGCAGCCCAGAGGAGGTGAAGGTGACTGGTGGTGGTGGTGATGTGCTGGGGATCTCCTTGCTTCAGGAGGATGGAAGCTTGTAGGGGGGCAGGATGGGTCCATAGAAAAAAACCCAGCAGGGATTAGGAAATGTAAAGATCTTGAGGTGCCTGAATTGCAAAGTGTTGGAGCATGGGAATATGTTTTGGAGAAATACCACTAGACAGTAGAGCCTTCTCGTGGTAACAACCCTCTGGTACTGTGAGACAGGGAAATAACTTTGACAGTCTGATCCAACAGAGACATTTTATATTCCTTTATTTATAGTAGTGGAATTGAAATCGTCATTTCACATTTCCATCTTCACAGAAGCTGATGGAGGGCTCTGGCCAATCCTATTGATTTGCAAGAGCACAGAAAACACTCAGCTTGCTTCAGCAGCTCCCATCTTAAAGAAAAGCTGGTTAAATCAGGGCAGACAATTTGCTGCCTGTGGATGCCAATTGCTCTCCATCCAATGCAGAGGAAGGCTGGAGACCTAACTCAGGCCAAGATTTTAAACATCCCCCAGGGCAGGAATGCATGGATGTCTGCAGATGTGTGGCATCTGTCATGTGCAGTCTGACATCGGGTTTCAAATGGCACTGTGGCTGTCAAGAATGAAAGAACTGATGGAGTTTTCAAAACAAGTCACAGACCTAATCCACAGGTGAGCATCCTTGGTCATGGGGGAGATACGGGATGAGAAAACTCCTGCACAGTTTCCTTCTCCCACGCAGCAGCCTCTCAGCCTTGCTTTGCTTCACTCAGTTCTGAGGAGAGCCAGGGAATTTCTTTAGGGCTGGGACAGAAATAACATTTTAACTATATTTATTGTATTCCTGTTCACTCACTGCTCTTTTTCAGTGTGGGCACCTTCCAGCAGTGGCAACCTAATCAATACATCAATCTGTGGTCCCTCTTTCCTGCTGCAAGAACTGCTCAAGAAGTCTAAAACTTTTTTTTTTTTTCTTTTTTTTTCTTTTTTTTTTTTTCTTTTCAGTGAAATTGTGTTTCCTGCATGTCCAGGCTGCTCTGCATTTCTTATAGAAGAAGCTGTTTGTGGGTGGGCAGCCTGGCTGGAGATGGAAGGAGGTGAGATTTGTGGTGCACTGAGATTTACAGCTCCACTGAATCCTAAGCTATTCCCAGAACCTGGAGCATCAGTTTTGAAACAATGAGCCCAATCATTGTCTGATCAGCAGCATCCAAACCATCGGGTGTGTCAGTGGCAGAAGAATGGACAACCTTTTCTGGGCAACAAGAGAGCAACACTCACAGGAGAGCTGTGGCAAGATGCCCTGACCTTGCCCTGGTGAAGCTTCGTTATGGACCTTTATTGGACCAGAGCTCATCTCAAGCTCAGAGGGATGGATTCAGATCCTAGTGAAGAAAATGTGAGTTTGTGGCTTTCCCACAAGTCAAAACAAACTACGGTCTCTTCAGACAAAGCTCTCAGGAAAGGTAGGGACCATTTTGCCCCTGGTTGCATGTAAAACCCTGTGAGCTATTGGAGAGGAGTTGGGTTTGGTAGCCAAGGGAGCCTGTGCCTAAATGTGAACATAAATGTTGTCAGAAGATAATGAGAGCTATCACTCTTTGGTAGAGAAAAAAATTAGTCTTCTTCCTCTCCAACATCTACATCTACTCCTTGGCAGCACAACAGAGAAGCAGACCTGACAAGAAACCAAGGAGACCCTTCACAGGATCAGGGAATGCATTTATTAGAGTTGAACAAGGGACTGTGTTTAGTTTCACTGTCCCTGGCAGGGAATATGTGAGCAGTGGGGAGATTAGAGCAAGGAGCATGTAATGAATGTTAAGGTCATTTATCATAACTGAATGCTGTTTCTTTCCAGGCAGCAGCTGCTTGTCACAGTGTGAAACATCATTCCCTACCCTGGAAAGGTGACAAAGAGAAAAGCATGACCAAGGAACTGTTACTGGTTCCATTTTGCTGCAAGGGGTCAAGGAACATCATGGGAAAGTGATTTGCTAAAGGTCACAGAGTACTAGAGCAGAGTTAGGTGTCAAATCCATACTTCCCAATGCCTCTGTCACAAACTGTCCCTGCTGAGTCAGCCTGAAACACCCTGGCAATGACTCCAAACTTACCTTTCTTTGGTGCTTTCACAGGAAAGCACAATGGATCACAACATTTCTTGACTAAACCTTATTTATAGCCACTTTACACAGGATCGTGGGTGCTGCTGGTGGAGCACTGGTCCTCTCCAAAGAATCCAGTAGCATTTAACCTTTCTCCTTCCAAATCCCATAGGTCATTTGCACAGCCAGAGGCTGGTTCTCTCCCAGGAGTTTTTCACAAAGTGTAAGACTGTTCTTAAGCACAGGACAAATGGAAATGTGCTAAACCTGCCAGAAATAACACCAGCAGCTGGGACCTGCAGTAACCAGAAACCTGTGATCCATTTCCACCCATTATAAAACTGCCCAGGTTTTCTAGCAGCAGTGTTAAAAAAAAGTCTTAAAAGAAAGGGTTAAAATGTGTTGTGAGTTGAATCCTGCTCTGGTGATCTGATAATCTAATTACAGCAGTTCAGGTCCCTTCTCTACCCCCAGTGCAATCATGTTTGCATCCAGGAGTGATATGGATCTGATTCCACCCTGTTTGAGCTCTCTCCAAGCAGCAGCCTCGCTCCCTGCAGAACATGTGCTGCTTGCACTTGTGCACCTAGGAAGCTGCTGCAATGCACCAAGAGCATCTGCTTTCCCTCTTCCCGGGGGCTGGGGGAGCTTTTTCCCTAGTTTTTCCACGGACGGAGGAGCTCCTGACCTCTGGCTTGATGGAATGCTTGGGGTGTGGGAATGCTGCTTTCCCCCTTGCCACTGGCAACCTGTTTTCCACCAGGAGAAAGTGCTGCTGCTCAGTGCCTCTGCTGGGAGGGTGCTGGGAGCAGGAGGAGGGATGAGTTCTGACTGACCTCAGAAGTGGTCAGTGGCCAAGC
Organism: Heliangelus exortis; assembly: GCF_036169615.1. Lineage (NCBI taxonomy): Eukaryota > Metazoa > Chordata > Aves > Apodiformes > Trochilidae > Heliangelus > Heliangelus exortis. The sequence continues at coordinate 4,611,706 of NC_092431.1, forward strand.
CACTGTGACTAGATCCTTATTTATTAAGAGCTGTTGGTTCACTGAATCATAGAAATCACAGACTCATAGAAAATAAGGAGTTTGGAAGGGACCTTGAAAGATCATCTAGTCCAATCCCCCCTGCCAGAGCAGGGTCACCTACAGCAGGTAATAATAAGCTCAGTAAGTCTAGGAGAATATTTCCATTTGCAGCAGGGGAAGTGCCCCAGCTCACTTCATGTCAGACATTTCACTGCATGACTCCCAGGACTCCTCTGGCCACACAAAATGTGTTTTCTCTGTTTCTGACAGGGCTTGGACACCTCACTCACTTTCTGGACACCCACCTGCAGACACGTACCATTCAGTGTCTCACCCACAAGCTGCATCCTGCCCTCCCTGCCCACCTAAATGTTTGGCTGTTTGATCCTCACCAAAACTCAATTCTTTCTAAGAGTGGGATTAGTTTCACCAGCTTCAGGTGTTTCCAGCACAGGTGTCTACATCTGACCTAATCACTGTTTTCTCTCTTGAGCTGAAGTAGGGAAATCAGTATGATGCACCTACTTCTTTTTTTTGTTTGTTTTGAGGGCTCCTTGAGGACTGGAGTTCAACTCCTTGCCTGCAGGACCACAAATCTCATGAAAGTCACCAAGGGCATGGAGGGCAGAGACCCAAATTTGTGCCTCCCCCAGGGAAACAGTTCTGATTCAAGCAGCCCTGGTCATCAGCCCATGCTGCTGCCTGCCCAGGCAGTGAGTTGGGAGATGTGGAGGCAGAGAGGGGTTAAGTGAGATAAGGCAAACCCATCAGGAACAATTCATTCCTTTCCCTGCCCATGGAAGAAGTCTTTTTTTCTTTCACTCTCACACCTAGAGAAACCACTGTGTTTGTCTAATTGTTGAAGGAATGAGGCCAAGTCCCTCTTCTGATGTAAATCCCCCTGGATGCATCCTGCTATTCACAGTATGACAACTTCATTGGCTCTGAAAGCAGCACAGGGGCCACGCTGGGCCCAGGTTGACTGACTGACACTGAGAAATATAATTCAATAGCTTTGATTGTTAAATGCTGCTCAGGCAGTGAAGAGAAACAGCCTGCATGGTCTTTCCTAACCAGTCAGTCGCTCTGGTTGTGTTTCACAGGAAGGACCTGGGCAGGTTTATCTTCTGAGCCATGCAGGCTTTCCACTTGTGCTGCTGCTTGGAGTCCATCACCAGCATCATAGGAGGCAAAGGCAAAGTCTCCCTTCAGTCTTTCCAGGGGTCCATAGGGGCAGAAGGTCCTCTGTGTTTTCTTCTCCTCAAGGTTTTCAACAGAGGGAAGGAAGAGCCCCCAAACCATCCCTTTACATTGTGTTTCCACCACCTGACTGGTCCAGAAAAATCAGGACTAAGTACACCAAATCACATTCAGACTTAAATCCTGGCCAGGTTTGCAAAGATTTTCCAAAGCTTAACTACATTTCCAATTGTGCCACCACCTGTATTGAAATGTACTGTATGTGTTAATCTCAAATTCTTTTCTCTTTCCACAAGCTTTTCAAGTTTTCCTGCACTCAGGCAGTAAATCCAATTAGGTCCATGGGTGTTAGTAGGGAGCCAAATTTATTTTTCAACCCCAGACTTTTTTTCCTTTTTCTTTTTTCTTTCCCTTTCCTCATTCCCTTCTCTTCTCTTCTCTCCCCAAACCCCTCCAGAAGTTGCAGCAGTTCAGCCACTCTGCTCCCCTGCACGTTCCCCTTTCTTGTGTAGGCTGAAACTGCTGGAGGTAGAGGTGGGGCAGGGATGTTTGATCTCATTTCACTTAAAACTCTTCTACTGAGGGCTGATCCCCCCACGCACACCTTCATCTTGAAGAGCATCCTACTCCTTCAGTGCTCTGCGGGAAGGAACAGGCAGAGTAAAGTAATACCTGTTGTTAGTAGGGCTGGTGGGATGGGTCCTGGAGCAGGCTGCCATCTCCCCAGGGTATAAAAACTGTAGCCTCCTCCAAAATAAAGGTGAATGTGATGGCATTGCTTTTAGAGAGTTTGTGCAGTTCATGCTTCAAAGGATGTTCTTGTTCCAGCTGAGGATAAAAACCTCACCAGGGGCTGAATTTTTCCTGTGTCTCCTGCTGATGAATATCTCAGAGCTGCTTGTGTTGTCCCCACTTTATTCCTATGAGGGCAGAATTAGGTTGTGAGGAGCATCCCAGTCTGTAGCCTTTTGTCTTCCCAAATAGGAATGAGAGGGAATTCTGCAGTGACTGGTGGTATAAACCAGAGAGGCACCTGGAGAAGGTTTGTGTGCTAGGGACCTATAAAGATGAATTGGGTGTGAGGAACATGCACTCCTGGAGCTGTCAGGCAGGCTGCAGGATTGTCTTTGATGCACTTGCTGGGACATAAACAAACCCTTCCTTTGTGACACTGGAGAGCTTTTTTGTTACAAACACTGAGTAGTTCCCCCCCAAAAATTTTTAACATCACTACCCAGAAGCAGCAGGTCAGACTTGTTTCCTGCTGCCCATCTCCATGCCCTGGGAAATATCTATTCTTTTTTCAAACCCTCAGGTCTCAGCTGCAGGAGCTGACATGGGCACCCCAGCCCACCCAGCAAGCTGCCCCATTGCAGACATCACAACCTTCTTGGTGTTGAGTTATCCACAGGACAACAGCACCAGGATGAGAGAAAAGAGCAGCTGAGAGGATTGCAGACTGGAAGCACTAAGCAGCAAAACTTGGGATACTCTCTCTCTATAACATCTCCGTGGTAGGGTTGAATTTAAAGTTGAAGAGCAGAGAATTAAATGCCCTTGCCCATGCCCACTTTAGAGGCAGTAAGAGTAGCAGGGGAGGCAGGAAGGCTCAGAGAATCACAGAATCCTAAACTGGTTTGGGTTGGAAGGAAACTTAAAGATCATCCAGTTCCAACCCCTCTGCATGGGCAGGGACACCTCCCACCAGACCAGGTTGCTCCAAGCCCCATCCAGCCTGGCCTGGAACACTTCCAGGGATGGGGCAGCCACAAATTCCTTGTGTGTCCTGGGCCAGTGTCTCACCAGTCTGTCCCCAAGATATGAAATGGTCACCCAGTCCCATCTGAGCACAGATGTGGGACCCAGAGCAAATGGTCCTAGGTTTGGCTCCTGTGGTGCCAGCAAGCTCTTCCTTGAGAAGATGCCCAGGGGAGGCCTCCCAGAGATGAATGCTGCTTCTCCAGGCTTTCCTTCTGCAGCAGGTTGAATGAGGATATTTGGACATGGAAGACATTGACAGCTGTGAAAAAATTCAAAGAACAACAAAAAAGCCAAGAGAGTGGGAGACATATGGAGTATTTTAGTGTGAGACACAGCATGGAGACAATCCAGAAACATGAGCAATACCTGGAGGTATGAAGAGTCAAAGGACAGGGAGGAAATACAGAGGATTGTGCAAGTGGGTATGAAAGTTAATGCAAACAGCTAAAGTATCATGGTTGCTTTCCAGGTCCTCCATCTCCAGTATTTATGAAAATTTTAAGATGATAGTTGCTAGAGACACAAAATCACCTACTGGGAGAACACTAAAGGTTTCTGAGGAAGAAGTGTGGTTTCTGTTCTTGCTCCTAGTTGACCAAATCATGAAGACACTTGGCACCACCTCAGTTAAAAGCAGCCTGTGATGTTTCTCCAGCAGATTACTGGGGGCCCATGTCTGGGCAGAGGCACTGATTTAATTTCACCCACCTCTGCTGCACCCACTCTGAGCACAGGAGTCCTTACCCCAGTGAACCACTGTGTTTTCCAAAGCCCAGGTAATGTGCTTGATGAGTATCCATCTGTTTTCCTGGTGAGTGCTTTTCTGGCCTGCTGTGCCAGGGCTTTGCAGAAGATAGGACAGGATAATCTTTTCCCCTCTTACATTACAGGAGGAAATTCTTGTATAAGCAAGAAGAGCATTGAAAAGCATTGAAATGGCTGTCAGGGGAGGATGTAAGGTGGTGAATTCAACAGCTGGTTGTGAAAGTGGCATTATTCAGAGGGTTTTTTCCTCTTGCTGGCTCAAATGAGATGATATTCTCACTGCCTGCCCAATGCTGGACTGCAATGGGGAGGGCATCTTCCTTCTGAAATTTCATACTGAGAATAGGTGTCACCCCACCCAAATGCACTCAGCTTGATCTTTGGCCAAAGCTGCAAGAAGTGGGTGTCTTGTCTCTAACCTGGACCTTTCTTGGAGTCTCTCCAGAAAACTCCAAAGCTTTGTGTTGACTCCACACTGCAGGGTGAATATCCTCATTGAAGTGGATCTGGGAAAGGTAAATTCCCCTTCAAAGCACTGGGGGTGCCAGGAGGAGCTCAATCCAGCTTGGCCAATGATGCTGTGCTTGCAAGTCCCAGAAATTTGGACCTTGGCCTGGCATAGGTGGCTACCATCCCAGCAAAGTTGTTCGGATACCAAATAACCACATGAAGAACTCTGAGCATCCTGAGATCCCTACAGGCTGGATGGATAAGAAACAGAATAATTGCCTTGCTGGGATCAGACCAATACCCAGCGCTCAGACATTATCATCTCCTTTATGAGAAGGAGGATTTCTGTCCTCTTCCCTGTCCCCATCCTGTTTTAATTTGAGGTATTCTTGTGAGCATGGATAGCCAATACCCTTTTTAAATCCCCTCAGGTCTGGACAAGAGTGACATCTAATAGACACCCCAGCTTTACCTGTATGGAAAGACTTTCCTTCCCTTGTGTTCAAATGTCTTCCCTTTGCATTTGTGACAGCCTCCTCTTCCCCTGCCTTATGAAAGCTGGTGATATACAACAGACCTAGTTTTACACCCTTGCATGGCTGTTTTTCTGAAAACTTTTCCATTTAACAGCACAAGAACATGTGCTCCGTGCCTCTGGATGTTCTCAGAAGAGGAACGAGAGCCATTCCAGCACTTTTCATTTGTTTCTATAGTGTGATGTGGTGAGGAAGGGACAGCTGATGGCCTGCAGAGCTTCTCTGCCTGGGAGGATATAAGTAGCTCCATCAGCACTGGGTTTGAGTGAGCCAGTGATGAGCATGTGCTAAACCTCTGCCTGGGGGGAACTGTACATAATACCTCCACACTGCACTCATGATCACTCCTGGGGTTAATAACAGAACCTCCTGGCTTCATCCACTCTCTGCCAAAATTGCTGCCTTTCTGCAACCACAACAGGTCCTGGTTCAGTGGAGTAGCCACTACTACCTCAGGACCCTACTGGAATTTAACTGAGATTCATGTTGGACATCCCTTTTTGGTGGGTTACCTCTGCCTTATTCCCCTGAAGCATAGTCCTAGCTGTGATATTCACCAGTTTAAGCCCTGAGATCATGACATGGTGGCAGTGTAGTGCCATCACCATCTAAATATTCCGTGGCAGGATAATGGCTTGGCCACTGCCAATCCACACACAGGGACGTGTGACCTAACCTGGACATAACCTGAACAAGCACCACGATGGCTGAGTACCCACATATTCTCCTGCTCCCATGTCCTGCCAGCACAAACAGGGATAATCCCCAGCTCATGCTGGTCCTTCAGAAACCACTTCATGGGCTGGGATTTAAGCTCTGCTTTATGACCATAAAGGAGCACAATCCTTGCAAAGCCCCAGCAATCAGAGTACACGGGGGCAGAATTGATACATGTGGGCTTTTTCTGTCACTCAATTAAGTGGTCAGTTTATGCAACGTGCCGTCCTCTTGAATCAAAGCTGGGTCACTGTTAGGCTGAGGTAACATTAATTATTTTTCCGCCTGTCGGATCCCATGAAAAGGATGTGAAAATGGCCTGTTTATGAAAGAGTGCAGGCAAAGGCTGTGAGCTGATTATGTCAAACATATTCAAAGCTTCCTCTGCAAAAGGGATTGTGATCAACAAAGCATAGCCCACACCTGCACCCATTTCACAATGAAAGCTGTTAGGGCCATGAAGCTATTGGGGGAAAAAGAGAGGTTGGGTTAACCCTTTTGGAGAAGGGGCTTCTCCACATGAAGTTGCTTTTCTCATTCCCTCAAGTGGGTCCAAAGAGTATCAAACCAGGTTTTTTTTCCACTTAACTTGTTCATGCCTGGACTTTCCTAAGCTGGATGAAAACACCAGGGCTCCCTGTTTCCTCCTGCTCATTGCTGGTCTCCAAGGGAAGCTGCAGAAAGGAGGACTCTGTGCTGGAAGAGCAAAAAAGCAGTGGAAGCTCAGACCTCAGTCCCAAAAGAAGTTCTGTTCAGAGCAACCCCAGCACCTTCAGGATAAGTGCCTATCACTCTGCTGGAGCCAGACCATCTCCTTAATAAAAAGGTAGCTGCTTGGAAGTCAGGAAGAGATGTTCTCTCATAGAAAGCTGGAACTACATCTTCATTGCAGGGCACTTAGCCCATCTTCTTGCATGCCTGTTGGTTACCCTGCAGCTGGGTCAGATGGTCTGAATTCACAATTGAGCCTGGTTGGGGCAGGCAGTTGGACTCAACATGTCCTACAGTCCTTCCAGCCTAGGTGAAGCTGTCATATGCAGAGCTGTGTCCTTAGGAATCCTCATCACATTCATGAGGCTGAGACCAATCTGGGATCTGCTGCTCTCAGAGGGAATACAGAGCAATGTGCACCACACCTCTGCAGTCTGAGCACCTGTTCTTCCCTCTCTGATTTGGGTGGCAAACTAAGGGAAATGGAATTACAGCAAGTGTGGCCTCCTTTGGAAGTTGGTGCACACCAGCCAGGTCACAGTGCAAGCTCAAAAGGTGAAACAGGAGTATTCACCTGGTATCTTCCTGCACCCCAGGAACTGTGCCAGGGGAGAGCTGAATGTTCAATCATTGTTTACAGAAGCCCAGTAGATACCCAGAAATCCTTCTCTTTGTTGCTACTAGAAGGTCACAATCCCACCTGGATGGGTATCTCCAGCTCACACTGTTGGATAACGTGGATGAGCTCTACATGAGCAGATGAACCTTGTGACAGATTCCCTGGAAGTCAACTGAAGTCAACCATTGTATGAGAGAGGATCCACCACAGGATAAAGATGATGCTAAAACTTCAGGTTTCAGAGAATTACAGAATGGTTTGGGTTGGAAGTGACCAATAAGATCACCTAGTTCCAACCTCCCTGCCATGGGCAGGGATACCTCCAACCAGACCAGGTTGCTCCAAGTCCCATCCAACCTGGCCTTGAGCACTTCCAGGGATGGGACAGCCACAGCTTCTATGAGCAGCTTGTGTCAGTGTCTCACCATCCTCACAGGAAAGAATTTCTTCCTCATATCTAATCTAAGGTTTCCTTCTTTCAGTCTGAAACCTTTCCCCCTTGTCCTATTGCTACATGCCCTTGAAAACATTCCCTCTCCAAGTTTGTGTTCATGCTTCCTGTGGTTCAACAAATTTTGTTGGCTCTATCCTCTAAATCCTTTCTGGCTCCTGTGCCAAGCCAGTATTGTTTTATGGGAAGACCTGGGACAATTCTTTGAGCCAGCAAACCCTCTACTTGAATAATATAAGAATTCTGCCTTAACAAGGATGCTATAGACTAATTGCATTTGTTCTAATTAACACTCCAGAGGGGACGTCTAGAAATGCCCTGCTAAGTATCATATATTACAGAGCAAGATTAAGGAAAATCTCCTCCTGACTCTTTTCAAGGCTGAAGTTTTCCCTGATTCATTTTATATCGTGATGCCAAAAAACCTGCTCCTCCTGTAAGTATTAAGATGCTTCCAGAAACATTTTCCCATCTGTGCTTATTTGAAATAATGTTGGTATAGTTCTACCCTGAGTATGGAGCAAAAGTAATTACAGATCACAATAAACCTCTAAAACTGATATTTTAATATCTTCAGGTCAGGCTTCAGAGTCTTTAAAGATAAAATGCTATAAAAAGCCATGGCTAAATGGGTTGCCTGGGTTGTAGTCTCTGGTTGGTTGTAATCTAATCTCTGGGCCATGTTAATTGGAAATGAGTAAGAAAGTAGGGCACATCACAGAGAGGTGTCAGTGACTCCAGGTATGGCAGTGAGCAGGTCATTTTCCATTATCACATGTTCTAAAAGAGACTTTAACTTGGTTTGGAAACCAATGATCAAACAAAAATCTCAAAATACCTCATCTGGCAATCCTCATAATTAGCATGGAGCAAGGAAAAGTGAGTTTGGTAAACATAAACTTGGCTAAGAAACTGTTCTTCATTGGTGTGAGCAGCAGTTTTCTGGAATAATACTTAATTTTTTCTTAAAAATTAGGTTTGTTTTTTATCTGTCAACAATTTAAATCCCTTCCTTCAAGAATTTAAAATAGGCTCAAATATTCAAAGGGAACAGAGAATGTGACTACCTTAGATGAACAAATGCTGAACCTCTCTCAATGACACGATGCATGTCATGTTATAAAAGATGGAGAATAGTCACAATTTGATTATAATTCCATATAAATGCACTAGATCTCTCTAAAGTAGTTGTGAGGGTCAGTACACAAATCAGACTATAGCTTTTTGCACAAGACTTGATTCAGTCATGAATACACTTTTTTAGAACACCGGAGCTTCCGACATGCAGGCAATTCTCTTATTTCAATTATTTAATTCTGGTTCTGGAATAAAAAGATAGAAAGTCATCATCTTCCTGGAAATAACACCCTAAAAATGTTCATAAATTGAAACTCTTAGTACGCAGACATATTTTCAATATTGTCTGTGTTTTCATGCTCAAGATAGTTATTCAAGACAAAAATATTTGATTCTGATTTTGATTATTTTTTTTTTAGGAAAAAAACCCCCAAGCTTTTAAAGCTGCTAATTACTCTGATATTATTGATAATATAATTACTGACAATAACAGTTTTAAAGGGACACAATAGCAAGACAGAACCAAACCAGCTTCAAAAGGGATCTAGGAATTTTTATGGAAAAACGCAGAAATGAACCCTGTCTGGAGAAATATTTCTGTTTTCAGGACCTATCACTGAAAAGCAAATCTCTCCCCTGACTGACAACAAATGCTGATCCCAAAGGCCCTGTTGGTCCCCAGCAGCCCTTGCAGATTCTCTCTCTCCTGCAGGTTGGATTTCACCCACTCCAGGCTCTGAGAGGTTGGTTTGGAGACTACTGCAGCATTGCAAGAAAGCTCATTTATTCTCCTGAGGAATATTTCTGCTGCTGGAGAACCTACTGAGGTGCAGCATGCTTGGGGGCCAAATAGGTGAGGCTCATCTGATGAGAGGAAAGTGTCTGCCCAGCCCTCTCCTCCATCTGAGCCAGCCCCCAGGCCCTCATCAGGGGAGAGGAACTGGATTTCTCAGGGCCTGTCTCCATTGCTCTTTAATTCAACATCTGCATCTGACTGACGAAACACGTTCTGCTTTTCTTTGTTGTCTATGGAGGTATAAAGGGGGGGGGGGGAACAGCTCAGAAGTAGACATCTGCCATACAGACATCTGCAATTAGGCAAGATGAGTCCTGACTATATCCACAACTGATACAGAGGCTGTTCCTCTTCCTTTTCCTTGGAAAACCACTGAACCATCAGCCAACCAGGCCAAGAGCAGGAAAGCTCCTCAGGAACTGCCCACCACATTTACCTCTTCAACATCTGGGACATCAGAACTGAAGTGAGAACTCAGCCCCTGTCACAGCAAAGCTGCAGGGATGCTGGTGAGGCTACATCTGAAGCTTCATCAGGGGGACAATCCAGATAAATGTAACTGAGGCCACTAGCAGGGTAACTATTTCTGGATTTGGCATCTATGTCCTCCATTATTCATCTCCATGTGCTACCACACCCTTGAGGGACACTCTGGAACCCTCACAGCCTTGTCCAGAAACACCAGTGACCCTCTCCAGGTCACATCCAGTAACCCTGCCCTCAGTCTAGGGCTGGACAACTCATATCCCAGCCCAAGTGTGATTCAGGAATGGACTCCCACAGTCATCTTCAGATTGCTTGGCTGCCAAGATAGCACCAGTGTCTCTCAGGGGAGCAGAGAATGGACAATTACCTGTATTACTACCTGTATTATTACCTGTATTACCTGTATCACCTGTAACCTCTTCCTCCTGTGCATCCCCCCCTACCCTGCTCACTGATGATGCTTTTTCATGCCATTTTGGGATTTGCTTTTTTTTAATTGGAGCTGAGTCCCCAACAGACAGGGAATGGACTCAAAAACTGACTGCTTGCTTATCTTTGGATTTCAGCCTGGAGGTTTAGCTTCTTCACCTTATTTGTATTTCTTCTTTTTCCACAGCTTTCTCCAACATCTCAAGTGGCAAATGTCACTCCTGCTCAGAGGAAACACCACCAGGACATTAAATGGACTTTCCCTCTCCTCTAAGGGCTTGACTATTAATAATACATAGAAAGAAACACAGGAGATTATATGCAGAGGAATAGAAGGCAGCCAAACCCAAACTGATTAGTGTGTAGTGTGTGACATATGGCAATGTAAGACAAGATCTCTGGCTTATGGGCATTTTGGCAAGACAGGAGATGCACCCTCTGGCAACACCTGGTGTTTGCACAGCTCCCATTTCTGCTGCTCTGTCCTGCTTTTTCTTTCATGTTTCACCTTCAATGAGAGGGCCCAGTCTTTCCTGGCCAGTTGTGACTTAAACATTGCTTAGACACCTGAGCTGAGAGCCACACTGCTTCAAGCTTTGCAAGGGATAAAGCATCTCAGAGGACAATTTGGTCACATTTTCCCAGGCTGGAAATGAAGACAGTGATACTTACCACTTTTATCCACCTCAAAGGGTAGTGTGAGGACCAGATAGTGTTTTAAAGCACTGTCTAGTTGTTGGGTATTTTTCTTATCATCAGGAAAATGAAGAACACAAGAGCAGACAGTCTGGCTCAGGTCACCCCTCTGCCCAGACCAGTTGTCTGTCTCCAACAGGGCCAAAAACAGGAGCTCAGGGAAGGGCTATCAGGGTAAGTAAAGACCCTGTCTAGCTTTCTGTAGCTCTCACTTGTTTCCCACTAAGCTGGAATAATAATAAAGGATTTATTATTCCCTTAACTACCGTTCCCTTTCTCTTTTCCTCCCAGCTCCCTGGAAATGAGTCACCATGCAAGACAGGGGAGGCAGGAGATGTTTGATGTCAATGGGAAGAGTAGATCTCAGTCAAAGGCAGTGGGGCAAACACTGCTTCCTACAAACAGGAAGGGAATGGAAATTTCCATGGGGCAGCTGCTGCTCATGAATCCCACCAGTCTTGCCTGCAAACCCTCTACCTTTGATTCCAGGGTCTCTACACAATGGACTTTTTATGCATCATTCTGCCTTTGATGACTCCTGCCAGGTTATTTCTCTTATCTGACGTAGGAGAGATCTAACAGGATCAGTTAGCTAGCTCCAGGGTAGGTTCTTTGAAAAGCAATGATTTAACAGGGCTTCCTTTTACCTGCTTTTGGGGTTCTCCAAGCTTTCTGGTTTATCCAGCTCTCTGAGACACAGCACTGTCCTCAGAAATGCCCAGGCCAGGCTCGGTTGAGATGCTGACACAGCCTGACCCGTGGCTCTAATTCCTGCCTCAGTGGGACCACACATCTCTCCTTTTGTCCTCCTCAAAGCCTCTGTGATGATGGAGGGAGAATTGGTCTCAGCTGAGCCAGAGCTGAGTGCTGATAGACATTCAGATGCTCAGCTGGCCAAAGTTGATCCCAAAGCTCCATGTTTTACTGGGATGAAGGGAAGAGCAACCATCCAGGTGGGTGATGATGAACCAAGCCCCCGCATTGAGGAGACTCCTGGGACCCTCCTGGGAGAATCAGAGGGACATAAGCCTGAATGTTTTCAGCAAGAAGGAGCCACCACATGGGAAACCCTGGCCAGTGAGAGGTCCAGGTGGAGAAGCTGAGATGTGAAACCAGGGGCTTGTGGCACTGTCACAAACAGAGTGGCTCATGAAGGGGCTTCATGCTTGAGCAGACCCGAGCAATTCACAGCCAGAGCTATCAAAGCAATGAGCCAGCTCCTTTAACATGCTGTCTGAAAGCATGTTCAGAAACTTGAACACAAGATTTTAATGTTCTGCTGTATCACTACAGACTGACCAACAGTGATGCTTTACATTTACACCTCCCACAGCAGAGGCTCCCATAGGGGAGGTCTGGATTGACTTTAGGGGCTAATGGTGTGATGGAAAATGTGCACACAGGGACACAGCAGCTCAGTGATGTAAAATTCTGCTCTCCTTCCAAAGCTGGAAATGTTCTAATGGAGAAGGATATGATTTCACCCACTATGGACACACAGGGGGGATTGGGGTCACCAAAGTTATTGTCTATGCCTGTGCTGGTGCTCTCCCTGCAGCCAGAATCACCAAATGCACCTTCACTTGTTCATGGAGACTTCTAACCAGAGTATACAAGATCTTCACAGGTTTGTTTTTTTTTTTCCCTCACTGTCCACTGAGAGGTGGAAAATCAGATACCACCATCTTTGAAATTATGTCAGGGCCACAATTCTATTGAAGCACCCGATTGCCCTTGAAATCAATTTCTATTGAGATTTAAGTGACTTGCTCAGGGTGACATAAGAGGCCCATGACAGAAAAAAAAAAAAAGTTCACAAAGATATCCTTCCCCTCAGATCCCATCCAGTCTAGTGTGGGATTGAGAAGATCAGACCACAGGTGGAAGAGACATGAAGTTCAACACAAATCCATCCCCTCCTGCCCCATGTCCTGCTTTCATTGAGAAGGAAGGATCAGGATTTTTTAAATTTTCTGGTGTTAGCTGGTGTGACAGAGCTGTCTGGCTCCAGGTGCCACGGCACAGAAGTCCTTAGAGATGACACTGGTAGATGGAAAGTGGAAATTCAGGAAGAAGTGTATGTTGGGGCATGGACTGGTTACTCAATAGGCAGTCGGTTGTGTAAGCAAAGCTGGTGACTGGAAAACTGCCCTTACCCTGGGAACCAGAGATGGAAGATATTGTAAGATTTTGTGACTGCCCCAGCCCATGGAGATCAACCCAGGGTCCCCCAGGTACTGGGGGTGAGGAAGCAACTTTTCCTACTCAAGAAGCTGCTCTGGTGCTGGGTCTTTGTGAAAGGAACAGGTGGGGGTTGTGTCCTCGCTCTGCTTCTGAACACTGCGGGCATAAGAGGCAAAGAAGCTCAAGAAGTGGAACCTCATGAGGTTCAACAAGGCCAAGTGCAAGGTCCTGCTCCATGGTCAGAGCAATCCCTGGTATCAGCACAGGCCAGGGGATGAATGACCTCTCACACCCAGAGAGGTCACCATCCAAACCAGGGGAAGGTGATGGACAAGACCATCAATCAGCTGCAAGAAAGCTGAGAGGATCTCCAGTGCCAGGACAGTTGGAAAGTCTTTCATGGCAGGAAGGGGTCCAGGCAGGAGAGAGGGAAGGAAGGTGATGAGGGTAGGGAGAGTCTGTGGGAACACCACAGGCAAGACTTGCCCTGATGGGGCTGCCCATCTGCTGCTGGCTGGGGTGCTTGCCATTTGTCCAGATTGGAGCTGGTGATACAGCAAAGATCATTCAGTATTTTTTGTTAATCAGAGTGTTCCTTTGGTTGCCATATAGGTTTTATTTCAGATCTGATGCCAGAGGATATTCGATACAAGATCTAAACAACTCTGTGTGTAAGTTCATAATGTTGTCTGTGCTGGAACACGTTGCGTGGCTTTGAATCTTGCCGTGTGTTGGTGCCATCAGATATACCTCAATGCAATCAAATGTAACACGCCCAGCTACAGAAAAGATGTGACAGCTTTGCTGTAAAGCTCACAGAAAACTCGCCAAAAGGGAACAAAACCCCATTTGGCAAAGCCCCAAACAGCTCAAAGGAAACTCAGTGTTCCTATTGCGTACAGCACCCAACGCAGAGGGTAAGGAGAGACTGCTCTGAGAGGAAAGGGAAAGGAGGCTCTGGCAGCAAGGAACAATAGATAGCACTGCTCCTGATCTTTCCTGAGATTCACACACTGCTCCGAGGCTGGGAACATCTCTCCTGGGTTCACCTGCCTGGATCAGGAGGCTCCGCATCGCCTCCCTTCCTGCCCAGTGAGTTGCATTATAACCCCCAAGATTTAAATTTTTTTCTTACATGGGGCATCTCACAGATCCTCAGAGCTGCCCTATACAACTTTAGGAGGACTGCTTGTTGTCAAGTAGGAAAGCCAGAGTGTCACCTGTACCTCCCAGCTGGGCTGTGTGCAGTGGTGGCAGCTGCTGCACCCAGAGCTGAGCTGGGCTCCCCAGCCATGGCCGTGGGCAAAGTCTCTGGCACTGGGGATGCTGAATCCCTGAGGTGTTTCAAAATGGGTGCAGTCATCTGAGTTTCTGCTGCCCAAAATTTCTGCCTTCCCTGGGGGCGTTTGGTCATTGGTGGAGGGGAGAGCTTCTGTAGAGTAAATATAGACATATACCTAGAAAATAAAGATATTGATACTGGTTTATTCCTGTTGATTCTCTTCCGTGTTTATGCGTGAAGATGTCTGTCAGGATGGTCTTTGGTTGCAGAGTCACTACAGAGAAGAGTCTGGCCTTGGGCAGCCTCTGTGGCCATGGCTGCAGCCCTTCCCTCCCTCCACACCAGATCCCACAAGTCCACCAGGTGTGTTCCTCTGCAATGTGGTGGTAAAAATCCCTAAGACCTGGCCAAAAGACTCTGAGCCATCATTTAGTTATTGGGAGGTGACTGCCTTTACAAGTGATGCTTCAGCTGTGAGACAGAGCTTCCGACCAGCCCAGAAATACACTTGGGTTTAATTTGTCAATAAAATTTGTCAATTTAATTTGTCAATTAGTTTTAATTTGTCAATTGTCAATTTGTCAATCTTTCTAAAAATAGAAAGATTTCTTCAGTGCTGAGCACAAGGCAGGGACAAGGGGCCAACCATGGTGATAACCACGTGTCTAGAGTGTGAAAACCTCTACATATAGAATCATCAAATATAGACTCATCAAATGCTTTGGGTTGGAAGGGACCTTAAAGATCATCCAGTACCAACCCCCCTGATTGGGCAGGGACATCTCCCACCAGTTCAGGTTGCTCAAGGCTCCATCCAACCTGACCTTGAACACTTGCAGGGATGAGGCAGCCACAGCTTCCCTGGGCAACCTGGGCCAGGGTCTCACCACCCTCACAGAAAATATTTTTTTCCTAATTTCTAATCTAAATCTCCCCTCTTCAATTTTTAAAACATTTCTCTTTGTCCTCTCACGAGAAAAAGCCCTACCCCAGCTTTCTTGCAGGCCCCCTTCAGATGCTGGAAAGCCACTACATGGAAGAGTAAGGTTTTTTCTGTAAAAAGGCATGATTTCATTCATGTTCCACACGTACAAGAGACAGTCACCAGCTCACCTTGAAAAACAAATGACTTTCCTTCCCGAAAACTACTCTGAGACAGTAAGATAGCTATGTCTATAATTTTAGTAAACACTGTAGATATTTTTTTACATGCAACTTGACATTTGTTGAAAGAGCTACTTTGCCTGGGCTGCTCCTGACAACTTTGTTAAGGATTCACTAAGAAATGTACATGAAGGGCACAATGAAAATTAACAGGGAGAGCAAAGTAAAATGCAGATGCAAGTAACAATTAACTGTAGATTAAAAGCCATTATACTCACTGTCTAATGACTTGCAGAGACCACATTAAATAAGTACTAATTTTTCCTCCTCAGTAAATCCCGCTTCAAGTCCTCTGCTACTTTTTGCAGCTTTTTACAAATAGCAGAGTAGTAAATCTCAACTCCAAGGGATGGGATTTGAAGGAACTCAGCACCGTGTCTTTCCTGTCTTTTATCTGCTGGAGGAAGCTCTAATTGCAAGTCTGAATCCAGGCACAGAGGAACGAGCGGATGCATTTTGGAACTCAGCCCTGGATTATGGAGGTTGGAAGATCTTTGGCAAAGTCAGCATTTCCTTCAAAAATAAATAGGCTTAGGTACTCTGGGGGGGTGAGTTTACATGGCTCAGTCAAGCAGCAGAGACCTGCTAGGAGGGATTCAGTCCTGCAGATGATTCTTCAAGCAAAGGCTTCAAAGGGACCTTCCTGAATCACAAGGACAGGAGATTGCAGAAGAGACTGAGTATGTGCATGGAACAGAAAGCTGCCAAAAGAGTGACTTTTACTTCACACACAGGTTTTCAGCAGTGTCTGCTCTCCCTACAACACAGGGGATGATGTGCCAGGCAACAGTGATGGGGATCCACCACTGAGGAGTTAGTGTGAGGGACCATCAGCCCATTGGTGGGATGGGATTCAGGATGAGGTCTCCAAGCCAAAGATTCAGACTGGAGAAAACGAAACATTGGTACTTCAGTTGCACAGATCTAGGATGCCTGGTTGGATAGTAGAGTTTGTGACAGGACCTGAGGATGAGGATGGTTGAAGAGCTGAATGGAAGTTGGTGCATTGTGAAAAGGGCAAAGAGAAGCTGGGGATGTGCAAACACCAACCTATCCTTCAGTCCTTCCAGCACCAGAGGGGGTTTGCTGGAACAAGATTTCAGTTTCTCAGCATAACCATCCAAAGATGTGAGCCTCTGGAGAAAGGCTAAAAAGTTGTTAACAAAATAAATAAATAGATAAATAATTTTTTTCAATCATAACCTACAAAGAAAGAGAGGACAAACGGGACTGTTTAGAAAACAGAGTGGGAAGAGGCTGATGGGATTTAAATAATGTCAAAGGCTGCTGTGGAGAGGGCAATTGTCTGTTCTCCATGTCCACAGAGAAACACAAGCAGTGATGGTCTCTGAAGTCATCCTAGCCTTTATGATATGTTTCCAGCAGTCAGGTCAGTAAGGAGAGGGGTAGTTTTGCTGAGCAGGTTGGGATGCCTGTATCACTGACCACCTGAAGAAAGTGTACCCAACCTGTGGAACAGCCTTGAGGTGTGGAGACAGACTCTTTGAGTTCTTTTCCAATCCAATGATGATGTCAAAAATTGAGGCATCGGTTAGAGAAGTGGATTTCTAATATCTAATAGCACAGTTTTTTCCCTATGATGTTCAAATAGGGGATTGTAGAATTCATGTCCCTGCACTGATAACCTTAATAAGAGAAGAAAGGTGACAGCATTAGCATTTCCTTTGCAACACAGTTTGCCAGGCTAGGATATAAAAGATGTAAGTTATAAAACCACAATATAAACCCAACAGTTCCTGAGTCTGAAGAGGAGCTGAAGCCCTCTGTTCAGACCTTGTCTTATCAAAATGGTGAATAAGAACATAATCCTGCAGCTCAGTGAGCCTTCAGCATGCATGTGGACTCAGGCCTCTACTATGAATATATGTGTATTTCTATACTCTCTCATTCTCAGACATATTTTTCCCATAGTGATTGTGTAATGCTGAGTGGAGAGTGGAATCTGTTTCCTGACAAATACTGTTCTCATTCAAAAGTGAGTATTTAAGCATATTCATTTATTCTGAATGCAGTCTCCATTCAGAACAGAATTGTAAACACCTTTTAGTAGCATAGCACTGAACTTTTAACTAAATATTTTTAGTCATGATTGTGTTAACATCAGAGACAAGTTATATGTTATTTCTTCTGGGTTTTGAGGTACTGACAAATCTAAGATTCATTTATATGTTATTTCATGACATTTCTACTTACACAAACTTAAAGCTTTATTAATTACCTAGACATGTATGATGTAGCCTATTTGGAAAACTTCCTATTTTTAAAACCTTCTCTAAACAGGGAAAAAGGAGATCAATGATTACTGGCTACAAACATTCACAGGTCTTTGAAGTTGTAAACACTAAAATTTGACAGGCTGTTGAGTGACAGTACATGAACATTATAACCACAACAAGGACAGCCTGATGACACACAACAATTCTCATTAAAATATTGTAGTTTGCTATCTCTGCCTGTGAATTACTTACTTGTCATCTGCACAGGTGGATTTTAGAAGTCCAAATATTATTATGGCATTAGGAAGACAACATTACTGTATTGCTACTACTGCTGTTACCACTAATGCTACTTCAGGGCATGTGGGCCAACCAAGAATGAGTTTCTCTGGTTCTTGATGAAGGACATTTACTGAGCAATGGGCAGAATCTGCTTCACATCAAAGATGGTTTCATATCAGCAGTGGTGGCAGTAACCATTTGTGACCACATCCCCTGAGTACATAGCATTAAAGCATGTCTTGTGCTGTTAACTTCTAAAAATCCCAGGGGAGAGAAACTCCTCACAGGGTCTGGTTTTCTAATGGAGGAGATTACTCACCACCTCTCTTGGGAGTTTATACTCTGACATTTCACCCTTTCTGCAATTCCCATGGCAAAGTAGAGGTGTTTTCTGCTGAAGTAATTCAATCCATGGATTGTATTTGCTAATACCTACACAAGAAGATCCTCAGCATCCTTCCAATATCAGCTGATAGCTTCCCTACCTTCCACTCATGGACTTCATCAGCACCTGGCAAGCAGGACACATTCAACTCTTGCCGTCTTTCTCCCTAACAAAGCCTTTGCAAGGACTCTGTGCACACCCTCAACACGGGGTGCCTGATGCACAGCCCCCAAAACCACCAAAGTGTCCCTGTTCCAGGTGCTGCTCCCTGCCAGTGACAATGATGCCTAAAGATCAGCTGTGGAATTTCAGAGCTTAAACAACCAGTTCTGTTTTTCTCAGCTTGAAAACTGTGCCTTGAGTGATTCTCCTTTTTCACAAGGTGCCATCAGGATGTAACTCTGCCAGCAGACTGGGGTCACACCAGTACCACATTGCAGAGCAAGGAGAAAGCACCAAGACACACAATGCATATGGATGTGACTTTTGCATGGTGACAACACACCACCTGCCCAGGCTGTCCTGTCATCCTGAGAAGCAGAACGTGGGTGCCAGATGTTGGTCCAAGTTCAGGTGCACACAAGCCCAAAGAGCCCTGGTCACTAGCAGCACTGAGTCACAACCCGTGGGGGTGGCCACTGGAGGTTCATGCTCCATGGGAAAACACAGGTCTGGGAGGGAACAGAGCTCACCAGAAACCTGGAGGAATTTCTCCCCTAGCAATGCAAGGAAGGACGAGTGTAAGGACTGTCAGAGTCCTGTGATTACTATTCTTTTGCTAATGTGCTCTGCACAGTTCTCTTTATAAATTACTGAATTATCCTTAGGAACAAAAGGCATTAGGGTCCTGCAAGCTTCTCTCAGTTTGTGGTAGGACTAATTCATTAATGTGGCTCCAACAGGAATGTGTGCAATGTTCTTTCTAATTGGACATGACTGGTCAAGAATGACTCGGCCTCCATCCAGATCACACTGTCACTTATGCTATATAATAAGCTACTACTACTGGCCCATGAATCAATTTTTAAACAATCTCCAGTAATGAACTTGGACGGCCCATTGTTGTTGACAAAGAAATGCACAGTCCTGCTATTGTCAAGGGGCTCAATTATGGGTTCTTGCTGATAAAATAGAGGAGGAGGGGATAAGGGGGGGAGGTCTACAGACAGTAGTGACAGACTGAAAGAAGTGTTTCATCTTTGGGGTCCTTACAGAGACTGACAAGCCAAAAGGTCAGTTTCATAGAGGTTTTACTCGAAATGTCTGAAGACAAAAAAGGCATCTGGAATCATTAGGAAATGTGAAGTTTGACTTGCACCATTGGAAATCCTTAATATATTATTTTAACTGTAGATCTGACAAACTCTTTGCCCACTGGGTGGGAAAGAGAGGTTAAGGGAAGGAAAAGCTTTATCTTTCTCCAGTGGGGGGGAATAAAAAGGTTAATTTTAGTAACTCTGGGAAGAGTCTGCAGGGAAACTGTCAGTGCTTCATCCCATTTGCCATTGTCCTGAGCCAGCGGAGTCAACACGGGCAGCAGCAGAGGCTGCTGCCGGCACTGGCTGCTGGACTCCAGGCTCCCAAAGCTTTCCCCTCAAATAACCTCACCAGTCACCCAAATGTCAGGGCTTTGCCCAGTTCCTCCTGCCTGAACTAACCTCATCAGCACAGCGATGCTGCCTCTGTGCTTCACACTTTGTTCAGGATTACTCGCACGTTACCGGGGTTCCCTGAGCCCGCTGGCAGAAAGAAAATAAAAATATCTGATGTGGTTGTAGAAAGCTGGGTCTGGAATGGGAGAAAATGGGTTTGCAATACTCTTCCCAGTTGGCCAATGCCTTACAAAGCAAGCTCTTTGTCATAGCCATGTGGGCCCACAAATGCCAACTCTTATTTGAAAGCTTTAAACATTGGGATTTGGTTGCAGGTTTCTTCCAGTAGCGGTAGAGTACAGTGCTGTGAAGCCCTGGGAGAATGCACACCCAAGTTAAAAGCTACAAGCAAGGTTTAAATTTGCAAATTAACATGGCCACTGGGCCCATGGGCAAAAAATCTTCTCCAGGTGATTTCACTGTAGAGCTGGAGAAGGGCAAAGGGTAACCTGCCCTGAGTGTTTCCAGGAGGATGAGTCAATTCTCCGTCTGGATACAGCACCTTGTCTCCATTCCCCAGTGCATTTGGAAGGTCAGCCTTGGGCAGGAACAGGGAGAGGTCCAGCAGGTAAGTGGGAGATGCAGAGCACACTAAGAAGACTTTTCTGGAGCAGGAGTCAACCTGGAAAAGCACAGCTAAAGCCTGTTTGAAGGTGGACACCACACCACACCTGCTGCTCTGAAGGCTGCTGGGGCTTGTCTAGAAGATCAGCTCATCTCACAAGGTATCCTTCCAAACTTCTGTCAGAAGAAAGGGGATGGAAGGTACTGAGGACACCACATTCAGCACACCTCGATGCCTGCTCAAGTCAGGGATAGATGTTCCAGTTCCATACATGGCAGCACACAAGGACCTCACTGGATCTCTCTGTGCAACCGAAGCACGTAGCTTAGCATCATCTGCTTTCTGTTACTGTCCAGACCCACAGCGTGTGAGGGAAAAGCCTCCTAGAGGATTGGGAGCACTGGGACAAGTATGGAAAGACAGAGGAGAGTTCTAGGTGGCAGACTGTAAGATCTTTGCAAACACAAGTTGTCACTGTTGGGATGTGTCTCTAGGACAAGGTCCAGTCTGTTGGCACTCCCTTGCTGAACTCCCAGGACAGGCAGCTTGCAGATGGCTCTGATGTTTCTCAGGGAAAAAATAAAAACTTTCTCTCCCCATTCTCCCAACTGGCAAGAAGCCTCTTTTTTAACCTCCCTAGAAATGTGCCCTCCTGTGAATATACCTGGACCTGTGGTGCTAGTGGTTTGTGATTCACTGGGCGGGAATGCAACTCTACATCCAAGAACTGGGCTCTGGTTTTCTCACTCCTCCCTGGGCTGAAGAAACAAGAGAATGGAAGGGACAGGAGCCCAGCCAGAGGGAGTGAGGCTATGGGATGAAGAGCAAAAGGGAAGATGAGTGAGGTCTGGCTTTCCACCCAGCACTTTGACCCACTGCTCGTTGAAGACAGCCCTTGTGCCTACCAGAAGCATTTCGAGACCCCTGATGCCCTGGGCAAGCTGTGCTGCAGCAACCTTGGGCCATGGGACAGAGCCAGACGTCCCCGTGGAGGTGATTCCCACATCAGCCAAGGTCTCCATAGGGGCTGAGGGGAGGAGAAGGGTCCTGGGAGCTGGAGCTATTTGGGCACAGGCTGAAAACCCTCAACTTGCACAGCCAGAGACCGCAGGGGCCGTACATGGTTCTTGTCTCAATCTGGGCGACCCCGTCCGTTCCCATTAGGAGGCCCAGGCAGTAAATTGGGCCCTGAATATATAATTAAGCAAAGGGCACCATCTTGAAGCCAAGGTTCACACTGATTTGTTGTGGCTGGGGTGGGAACAGCCCTTTGCAAATCAGTCGCAGGATGTTGCTCCTAGTCAGCTGGAAACTTGGTAGCTCAGCTCCATAAAAGCTGGATCTAACGCTCCAGCTCCCCAGCTGGTTTGGGCATCCTGACCAGCACGCAATCCTGTGGCTTGCTTTTCTGCACGACAGTCTGGAAACCTTTCTTGAGAGCCTCTTGTTTGCTGGCTGCCAGGATTTGCCATGCAGATTCTTGCCAAAGGGATAATATAAACAAAGCATAATGTCAAGTTTCCCACACAAGTAAGATGATCTATTAGCACTGCACTTTGTACTAATTATTGCACAGTGGGTGGGGGCTTGTGAAAGGAGATTTATGCATTCAGCTAGCCTCACTTTTATTATTTGTAAGTACTTTTTGGCAAGGAATGAGCGAGATATGTATTTTATTGTTACGCTGTTGCAAACATCCTAATCTTCCGCACTCATTAAAATCTCATAACAAATAGTAAGAATGATATATTGCAGCCACAGCCAGTGTCTCATTCATCCCCTGGTGGGGGGGAGGGGAGTGAGGAGAAGGGGAGAGGGAGGACAGGGGACACGGGAACGTGGTTTTTTGGGCCACGGTCATATTTGCAATATAGGGAGGGCCCAGGTGCACAAAGGGTGGAAAAGAGGCATTGGAGGAGGAAAGGGGCTGCTGGAGTGCCAGGGTGGATGGGGAGCTCTGTGGTAAAGTCTGAGCATGGAAGGAGGAGGATACTGCCTCAAATGATAAGATGGTGCCCCTAGAAAGTGATGGCCCATCTGTGCCTTTCCTGAAGCAGCTAATCTGGGCACCTGCTTTGGGGTGGCTTCTCCACATCTACCCATGCAGCAGCATAGTCCCTGTGTGTCAGGACCCAGATTGAGGAAGAACTCAGGGCACACTGGGAAGGTGTCTCAG
Source organism: Heliangelus exortis (assembly GCF_036169615.1). Lineage (NCBI taxonomy): Eukaryota > Metazoa > Chordata > Aves > Apodiformes > Trochilidae > Heliangelus > Heliangelus exortis. The sequence continues at coordinate 4,634,348 of NC_092431.1, forward strand.
AGTAACTCTGCACATCCTGGACAAGGAGAAAAGGCCCCAGAATTTGCCCAACAGTTCAGTTTTGATTCGAGTAATAGTTTAGGTGATGAAGGTTGAAAGTTGCACTGACACAAGCGGGGTCAGTGTGGACTGGCTGTTGTGATCATGGCTTTGATAACCCCTGGCTGTGAGTTAACTTTGCCAGTGCTGTGCTTGGCTGGCAACCCTCACAGAGTGAGGCCAGAGCCTGGTCCAGGAGAGATGCAGGTGGCCACCAAAGTGTGGATGGTTCTGCTGCCAGGGCTCCCTTCATTGCCCACTCCAACAGCCTCCCAACTGCTTCAGTCAGGCCCAGGGCTGAGGTGGACATGCCCCAAATATTTTGCCTTGCTTGAGCACCTCAGGACAAGAGCAGGAGTAGGAGTAGGTGCCACTGGTCTCACAGCCTCATTTTCCACACCAAAGTTTGGGAGACGCTGCTCCTCACTTTCCTCCTGACCACAGCAAGGTGAGTTAAAAGAGCAGCCTTTGGGTTTGTACTGGCTGGGCAGATGCTGGGTAAAAAGCCAAAACATGCAGCTTTGGCTGACTGTTGTTTTGGGGAAGAGCTCAGTGGAAAGCCTTGTCACGGGTTGCAGGGCTGTGGTGGCACTTTCAGGGCACTGGGATGGTTGTGGGGCATCTGTTCACTGGGAATTTCCAGGTAAGGTTCAGAGAAAGCAGCCTGGACCCACACGTATTATCTTGATACATTGGAAAAGAGTGCAGGAGGAGGTGGATGGAGGGGTGGCAGGAACCCCAGTAAGGAGCAGTCCAGTCCCACAGCTCTCAGAGCAGTCCCCAACCTTGGCTCGTGGTGTGAAGTGGTGACACAGCTAACATAAATGCTGGTTTAGTTCAGGTTCTCCACCTGTGCTGGATGCTCAGCTGGAAGAGCAACCCTAAGTTGTTTCCCAGTCCTTCTGTCAGCATGTCCATCAAAGGATGTTGTGGGGATGATTTCTGAAGAAAGCCGTGCTCTTCTCTGGGGGAGGAAGCAGAGATGTAAAGGGGAGAAACCTGGCATCTGAGATGGGAAAACTGAGGATTAGGAAGGTTACTGCTATGAGGTATCTCATCTTCCAGGCTTAAGAAAGTGTCAGGTTGCCAAAACAGAGATCACAGTAATACACCCAGCAAGGAAGGGTTTGATACTGTCAGGAACCACTGGCTTGAACTCAGAATTGCTCCATTAAAGTGCCAGATTGCAGACCCACACTCCTGAAGGAGGGACTGTGGAGGCTGCTACTGCCATTAGTGGCACTGGACCATCAGCAAGTCTGCTTCATCACCCACCACAGTGTGAAACCCCAGCAGAACAACACTATAATTTCTTTCCTTTCCACCACCAACAGCCCCTTCTGCAGCTAAACCCTGCCCTATGCCTATCCAGATTGTTGTTCATCTCCATCCTTATTTGATTTTTCTGTCCTTTGAGATCGTACCCTGGTCATAAACCTCACCCAGCACCATGAGAGTGTCTTTCAGCAGGTATCCATCGTGGTCTGCTGCTATTTTTATTCCCACCTTCCTCCCCACTCACCTCCATCACAAGGCAGACTGCTGCCCCATCCCTTCTCCCACCTTCCCCCCCAACCCCCCCCACCCCGTGATCCCTCTGCACAGGCTCACCCTGAACAAACCTCTTTTGTCAGGCCACCCCACATAACAAGAAAATTAGCATCATTTGGGCATGTTGAGGCCACCACAGCAGCTACAAGCCATGATTATGGTGCATGTGGTTAGAGCAGCCTGCAACATCAAACAGCGTGTTTACAACAGATGTAATCCCTAATGATACAACAGGTGTATAACTGTCAATACCAGCATTGTAGCCATCAAGTAACTCCGTGGCACGTTCACATTGATCTGGTATTAATCCAGTTCCCTTGGGGGTTTTGCTTTTTTTTGGGGGGGGGGAGGGGGGGACTGTGATTTATATGACGCACTGGGAGGTTTCGGCACCTCTTTGGCACAGCCCCAAACTCCAGGCAGGGATCAGTGTATAATTTACCTTTGCAGGGAGAGCTTTTTTTAAATCCACACTCTCAGCAAGCCAGGTTTGTCAATGGCACTTTGAAAAGAAGGGCTTGTTGGAGCACGCAGAGACACGTTTCCTTCAAAGGGTGATTCATGAGCTGCAGCTTCAGTGACTGTCCTGGTTTTACATGCTCCAATGCTGATGAATTAAAGCAGCAACAGGAGCTCTCACAGGCTCCTGCCCACGCCATGAATTTCCTCCACATCCCTTTATACCTTAGCCCAAATCCTTTACCTTAGTGAGGAGGTAGATGGGAGAGGGTGGGATTAAAGTATATCGGGGGCAGGGGAATGAGGAACTTCGGATTGGCCATCAAAGCAAAATCCCAAAGTGGCACTGGGAGAAATATTTTGCCACCCAGGACCTGTTTAAGTTAATTGTTAAACTTGAGACCAAAAAATGTGTGGGATTCAAGAAGCTGATGACCACTGAGAAGGATAACAACTTTTGAAGCCATCTGAAGCATGGGTTGTGTGCCCAGGGCAGGCATTGGAGCCTGGCTCGTGGCTCTGCTCCTGCCTAATAGGACTCACCCCACCTTTGAGTAGTCAAGGGTCCTCATTTAGAAACTCATCACACACCTAATTTTAGTTCACACCTCTAGAGGCAATTTGCAGGCAAAACACTGGCGATCAAACGTACACAGCAAATTAGGAGCTGCCTTTTAATAACGAGGGTGAAATATGTTGCTGAAGGAGCAGGGAAAGGAAGCTGGTGTTGTGCATGCTGCAATCCAGCAAACGAGCTCCGCTTGCAGTGGTGGCAAGCTGGAAACTTTCATGAGTATTAAATGCAATTAAAGAAACAAACACTCTCCATCATTCCCCAGAGTGAGAGATAGTATCAGTTGCGGCTTTGTATTTTTACATAATCACAGTTTAAAGGAACATTTTTCCATATGTGGAAATTCCCTGTTTTCTCCTCCAAATGCTAACAAAATCCTTGCCGCTGGCTGGCTCCACTCTCCTCTTGACTCCCTCTTATGGCACTCCTGCTTGCTTCAAGGCCCCGGGGAGAAGAGATGGGCCCAAAACAAACGCCAGAGGTGAACGTGCTGGAGATCCAGTCCTACACCCAAACAGCACACGTTCCCTCTGCTCGGGGTGGTTTTTGAAAATTCCCCTCTCCCAGTGTTGAAAAGGCTTTTGTGATCTCAGAGCCCTCCTCTCTCGGGCTTCCCGCCCTCGCAACTTGATCAAGAGGCACGTCCCATCCATCACTGCCTGCCCCTCACCCCCAAACCAGGCTTCCTCCAGGGTTAAGTAGTACGAAGGGCACAGCAAGCCCAGGGGAGCCCCACCAGCTTTAGCCCGACTAAGTCAAACTCTCTTGTACCACTGGGTGGACACCTTGGGACCTGGCTAACAATAACACCTTCCTTCTCCAAGAAGAGCCTTGCTCCAAGGAGAAACAGGTTGCACGTGGGGCTTTGACTTACTGCTCTGTAGAATCTTCATGCTCTTCACTTTTCAACCCAACGACCAAATTATTTGACCCCTTGATGAGGAGTGGGGTCAGTTGCAGAAGGCTCTTGCTAAGGATGCATTGCTGAGGATGCTTGCACAAACACATTCACACACCCAACCTGTCTCACACGCCCATCTAGAGGTGTCAGCATCTGCATTGCCCAGGCATCCATCTACACTCAGTTTCAGTCCAGCCACAATCACAGAGGGCAGATGTTCTTCTCCCACATCTCCAAGCCCTTGGCCCAAGCACCCTTTGCACTGAGCAGTGATTCCTGGCTTGCTCACACAGCCTGTGCTCCACTTGTTTGTTTGTTTGCCATGCAGGCTGTCTGTCTGCAGCTTGCCTGCTGAGCTTTTCTCTGCCTGCATTCAGTACTTGGGCCAGACTGCTCTGCTTTGCTATATCATCTCACTTGCAAGCCTACAGAAGATGCCCAACTTTTCTGGCCTCCATCACTCAGCCCATGAGCAAACCCCCAGCATGACCAGGGCTACTGCAGGGGGGTAAAGTGAGGGTCTGGAAGCATCCTGAGCTCTCAACACAGATCCCAGAGAGCTTCTCTACAAGCTGTAAACCTAATCACCAAACCTTGAAATAAAATGGTCTGGTTTTCTGCTAGGAAAAGGACAAGGTCTAATGGTATCAGCACAGAGTGTGTGGAAGCACCTCATTACAGTGATTTACTTATGGATGTCACATAAGGAGACCTAAATCCACATGGAAATAATCCAGGAAAGCCTCTTGATATTGAGTCCATCCCAGGAGACACTTAAAACTGGAATTTGAAACCTGCATCCATTGGGTGATCTAGACAGACCATCTCAGAACATGGGACACCAACTATGTGTCCAGGATAAAACAGGGAAAGAATGAGGAACAGTCCCATCATCTCTCTATCAAGCCACACTGTGCCATTCATGAGGTTCCTCAGGAAAGGACCAAGCTCTGTGGTGCACTGACCCAGGCTGTGTTTTCACACCCTCCTGCATGCACATTCCTAATTTGATGTGAGATAGACAAGAAGACACCAAGGCTTTGAAGTTTTTCTTAGACCAAAGCAGTTATTGCTGTTATGTTCCATCTGGAAAGGCTTTGGGGATCTATGGTCTTTCTGAATATCTTTTCTGGGAATGTTACCATATTAGAAAGCATTTAGATATAAAACATCACCACTTATGGGAAAATCTTGTTAATGTGGAGCCACTGGTAGGGGGATCTCATTGAAAATTCCATTCTGCTTGATAAAGGCTTCTCTTATCTAAACAGTGCTTTGGTGTCCTCCCCCTGGTAGGCTGATGTTGTGTCATGGGGTCTGGGAAGGCTCTTCCTCACAGGCAGAAGAGGAAATTCTACAGGATCTGCCTTTCCCACCCCAGCTGAGGTGGGTGGAGCCCATAGTGTCCCAGTTTGTGATCACATCCAGAGGAAGGGCCGGGACCTCACAGCTTGATGCAATGCTGGAGGTGGTGAGAACCATTCACCTCTGAAAAAATACAGACAGACAGACAGACAGACAGACACCATGGGCAGGTGGTAGGTTCAATTTGCAATTGGTGTTGTCTGTCACATTGCAGAGCCGGGGAAGAACAGGGCTGCTGGGGACACACTCAGGCAGAAGTTCTGTGTAGAAGAAGGCTCTGCTCTCATTCTGGACCTACCCATGTCCCAAAAGGAGAATGAACCCCTCCATGGGCAATCTGAAAACCAAACTCAGGAACACCTCTTCTGCCATCTCCTTCCTGTTTTATCCTCTTCTTCCTCTGCCAAAATCAAGCCACCCTGGATACTGATCATCGCTGATGCTCAAGCTCATTCAGCCACACAGGGCTAGACAGAGCTACTCTGATTTTATTTTATTTCTAATCTGTTGTTGATTTTTCTTTTTTACCAAATTCCTTTAAACCCCTTTTAAGTAGCTAAGGAACCATCCAAAGCTGTTTCTCAACTTTGTTGCTTCTTGTGCTCAGTCTCTTTCAAGCACCTTTAAATCATTGTTCATTTTCACCCTTTCTGTTCCTGCCAAGTAGCCAGAATATTGCCTACAGTGAAAGATCCTCTCAACTCTGATGAGCCCCTCTGCAGACCAAGGACCTCCTTAGTGGCCACATGAACCTGTTGCTCTCCAACCTTTAGCTGTAGGAACTCTTGCCAGGATGACCATTTGCTTGAGCATCTCTCAGCTTCCCCATGTGGACTGGAGCTTTCAGGGTTTGCAGGCTGTGAGGTGAGCTGGTTCCCTCCTGGGGGAGCCCAGGACATGCTGAAAGCCCAAGGAGAGCTGCCAGACCCAGGTGTCCAAGGTTCCCCAAACCCACACCAGGTTATGGAGGATCCTATGAGTCCATCCTGGGATGTCTGGCCATCAGAGTCAACCCTGGAACTGCTGGCCTGGTAGCTTCCCAGGGAAATAATTGTGGGATGGGAGAGGAGGGTCCCAAGGTTTTTTTTGGCTCTTGGCTTGCAACAGGGAGGCTGAAAGCCTAGAGGTAGGTTTACCTCTCCACCCTCAACCTACAAGCCTAGACTTCTGCTTCTGGTCCATGAAAGCTTGTTGAAGCCCAGATCTTCCTCACAGAGGGAATACCTGAGGATGAATAATTTGGCATGTTCCTACAGTGCTCCACTTGCAGTGTCCTGTGGCTGTGCCCACTGAGATCCTGAGCTGGAGGCACCAAATTAACCTGGATCCCCTGTGTGAACCTATGTAGCATCCACCCTTGCAGGGACCTCCAGGAGCTGAAACCAAAACCCTCACCCAACCCACCCCATATGAACCATCACTGTTTGGGAATCTCAGTGCCCAGGCACCACATCTCCCACCAAATCCAGTTTGTCTACAGCTTGGAAATATCTGCAGCCCACACTCCGGTCTCCATCACTACTGTATTTTCTAAGCCTTTCTCACTCCTCCTCTTCCTTGGTCTCACTGAGCTGCAAGGTGAGTCCCTCAGTGACAGCTGAAGGATTCACTGGGGAGCATTTCTTGCATTTTTGGATGATGCATTTCAGAACCCTCGAAAGAGCCCTGCAGCCACTCAGCTCGTGATGACGACTGATACCAAACACCGTTTCCTCTCCTTGCAAGCAAGTAAAAATAAACAACATCCTACTGTACCTGCCTCTATCCAGGAAAGCACAGTAACCAGTATTTACAGATAAACAGAGATACATTGCCTGCTGGGGTCTGCTGCAATGAATTTAGACCTGAAGACAGAAAAAATCCAATTGTGTTTATGAATCAGCTGTGACATGCCAGTGTCATGTCATCAGTGGAAGGCAAAGGGCATGTTTACTACAAGCAAAGGCACACGCTGCAGTCATATGCATAAGCAAGTCTGTGCACAGACAGGTTATTTTTTGCATAGTGGTTTTTTGATTTTTACATGACTTAAGAATAGTGCTCTAGGAGCCTTTTTTTTTTTTCCGCTTTGTGCAATTTTTTTTTTTTAAGAGTAACGTTGTTTTTTTTCATCTTTTGTGATTGACTGGAGGTTTTGTTCAGTTTTGTTTTTCTTAAGTGTTCTGAAGAATGTTTGTACTTTTTTTGGCATCTTCTTCCATACCTCAAAAAACCTGACTAAAGCCCTGGCTGCTTCTAAAGCTCCTGCCAAAGGAATTCATGCTCCTCTAAATTTGCTGTTCACATTTCTCCTTCCAACTGATATTTTTAATAATAAATATGGTTACTAAGAATAGCTCTTTCTCACCTCTGTCAGCTCCACTCTTTTGTTTGGACTCAGATCTCATCCTTGGGTTAATTCTTTGTCTTCAACAAAAATCAGCCCCACACAAAGCCTCTGTGGGGACCCTCCCAGCATGGCATCTGGTGTCCTTAAGCTGTGCAGCAAGGGGCCAGCCTTGGTGCTGGGGTGCTGCAGCCTCTACCTGCCTGGTATCTCAGAGGTGCTATGATTTACATGGCTCATCCCAGGCTTTCCCAGTCCCCAGTGTCTCCATAAATCACGTTGTTTTCCCCAGTGCTGCCTGTTACCAGCTCCAAATCCAGGTTTCCCCATCCGTCTCCTTCTGTGGTGCGAGCCAGGAATTTTTAGCTGCTTTTTCCCTTTTTTTTTTTTTTTTTTTTTTTTTTTTTATCCTCTAGACCAGGCCCTCTTATTTGATATGCCCTTTTCACTGACCCTGAATTATTGCTACCCATGGTCTTAGAAGAACAGTGTTGTTTGTTAGTCTAAGAGCACATGTGACAACCCTTTTTCCTGGCCAACGCCAGAGGTTACACCAGCTATTTCCAGGCCAAAAACCAGGCATTTCAGCAAAAGCTACAGGCTCTGCAGTGATCCATGGGGTCAGAGGAGGACAAGGGAATCATCCTCTGTTTGGGGACCTGCCTGAAGTCACTAATCAGAAAGACGTGCACAAATTTCATCTAGAGAGCAGGCAAGTTTTCCCCAGGCTGAATCTCACCTCTGTTGGTGGCAAACATCCCATTCCACTGATGGCAAGACTTGGTATTTTAATGCCCAGGAGTTTTACTCCATCCTGTCTGGAGTGAGTGGTGCCTGACCGAGGTTGCCTGGGGGCAGCAGGGAGTGGGATGTTAATGGGGAAGGGCATCCCAGTCCATGGGGGTCTGGGCTGGAGGAAGGTTCCCAGCTCGTCGGCTCTTTAGGGTTTGCAACAATTTGCAGATTAATGTTGGCACTTCCAAGGCTGGGCTGGCAGCAAGGCCTTTAACCAAGACAGACAGATTCCCTGCTGTGGCACTGTTCAGCGGGTTTTAAATGGAATAACGACGCCTCTTCCAGCTTCAGTGATATTGGGTCAATCTTTTTCTCTTCTGTTGTGTTTTCCCCCCACCTCCCCATCCCTATCCTTCCCCCCACTACAGGTCACCGGCCATGGGGAGGGCTGAGCACTGCTGCTTCCCTGCCTTTGTGCTCTGGGAGCTGGGGGGGATCATTTTTATAACTCTATGTACCAAGGCAAGCAGAGCTAATGGCAAAAGGCAATCAAATCTTCTGCTCCAAGGCATAAGCTGGTTGCCTGCAGGGTCAGGGAGGAATTTTGCCCTCCCTCCTCTCCTGGGTTCTTAGAACTCTCCTTTTTTTTTTTTTCCCCTTTTCTTTTTTTCCTTTTCTTTCTCTTTTTTTTTTTTTTTTTTTTTTTTTTGTTGTTTGTTTGTTTGTTTGTTTGTTTGTGTTTTTTGTTTGTTTGGTTGGTTTGTTTTGTTTTGTTTTGCCATGTTGCATAGCTGTGAAAAATAACAGAGGGAAGGGAAGGTGCTTACGTGGTCCTTGAGGAAGATCCTCGTGAGCACCCACAGCACAAGGGGCTGGGGGAACTGCTATGCTCTGTTGGACCAGCATCAGGCTGCCTTCATTCTCAGGGTTTTTGATTGCCTCTCTCGGCTCTCCTCCTCTTCCTCCATGGCACAATGGGAGTTTTCTGCCTTTAGGTCCTTCTTTTTCAACTCCAAATGCCTTTGGGGGCTGGATTTAACCAAACTAAACTATGGATTCAACCGGATTCAACTAAACATGCTACGTGTGCCTGAAGGGTGGAAGCCCTGGGGTGGGAGATGCTCCCACCACCACCCCCCCAGTGTCCTGACCTGAGCCCCTTCCCTGGGCAGCATCTTGCCTTAGCTTGGTCAAGATGCACCAGCAAGACACACAGCAAAAATACAAGCAGGCACAAGCAGAGAAACAACCGTTGGGAAGGCAGGAGTTCAGAGGTAAGCCAGCTGTCCTCAGGTAACAAACTCTGGGCCACCCACATCAGAGCACCAACCTCAGCTCCCTCCCAGCAGAAATGACCAGGGGCAAATCTCAAAGGCAGAGCCAAGGCTCGAGACAGGCAGAGCTATCAGCACGGTCTGGTGGGGGAAGAGCAGGCATCAAAGGCATCACGGCCTCTGCTCCCAAATCTGGCTGTGCCACAGCCCCGGGATGCTGTCCCGGGAGGCTCTCCCTCCCGGCTCTCAGAACCCCACTTCTTCAGCTGGACCCACGGAGAGGGATGATCCTTCTGAGGCTGCCTCCCACGAGAAAGAAAACACACACAGACACACAGACACACACACAAAAAAAAAAAAAAAAAAAAAAAAAGGTTGGAAATTATTTAATATTTTTTCGCTTGCGTTCCGAAACCAGTAATTAAATTAAAAAAAAAATAATAACCCAACAACAATTAAAGCAAATTAAGTGTGAGGTCTAAGGGAGCAGTTGAAGTTTGATTCGAAAACAGCGTAGAAAGCACTTCTATTTGGGAGCCCTGATGGTTTATCTTGTATGAATGGTCAGAGTCAGGGAGAGTGATGGATGGAGGGAACACTGGTGAGGAAAGAGAGTGAGCCTGGGGTGTGACCCACAGATGGCACCTGACCCTCTGTCGATGCTGGGGCTTATGGCCCCATTCTCCCCTTCTTGATTTGCACCAAAGGAGCATTCAGGAGGCTGTGGCTGAGGGGTTCTGGCTCATGCTCCAGCATGCACAGGCTGCTCAAAATCTTGCCCAAAAAGGCAACCTTGCGCCAAAATCACAGACCCAAAAGGTCAGGGAGAAATGCACGGGAGATGCTGCGTTCATTGTACCATTGTACCACCCATCCCCACTGAGCATCTTATTGGGGCACCTTTTTCTCCAGGAATAAAATCCCACTGTCCCTTCTTGTTCCTGCCCATTTGTCCTCCTCATCTCTTGGGGAAAGTTTGGTGTCTTTTTGGTCCTGGCCACTAAGTCAGCCCAAACCAAGGGTCCCACCAATATGCATCTCTGGCTTTCTCTGCCACAGCCGCCAGTTTTTTCCTTTGGCACAGATGAATTCCTCTGTCACATCAGGCACATCTACTCCTCTCTGAAGGGGTAGACAGAGAGGCTTGGGCCCAAGAATGCATCACTGGGTCCAGACCTTCTCCCTGGGGATAAAACCTGGGAGCCCAGGACTGTGGGTCTGTTCTCGAGACCATCCCCTTGCTCACCCACCACGATGATCACCTGACAGCATGCAAGCTTAAAAAAATCTATACATTTTTTTGTTTGTTTTGTTTTTTACTAGGTCTCACTGTCCATCTGAAATCCTGGCCTTTCTGAAGAGATGGAGGAATGGAAAATATCCTCTTCTCTCCCTTGGGCAGTTCCCAACCAGACACTCATAGGACCACAGCGTCCAACAACCCCGTCTCTTGGTGGCAACGTCCTTAAAGAGAGAAATGGAGATTTCAGACCACCCTGAGGGGCAGGGGAAGCAAACCCATGGGTTGAAAGGAACCAATTCCTTCCCCCCACCACCTCCCTGCCCTCAGCAGCCCCCTCCTAGCCCCCCCCACCCACGGCCCTTTGCCTTGGGAGCTGCTGCTCGGCACAACCAACCCGGGGCTGGCAGGGCTGCACCTTGCTGAGACATCAAAGTCTCTCCTGGAATGTGTGTGGCTCTGCCGGGCTGTGAGAGATACGGAGCCAGGGATCATGAAAGAGATACTGTGATGGTTATCACCCCATCAAATCAAGGGGAAGCTGAGCGTCAGGCTTGCCAACAATACCTGTTATTGTTCCTCCCCAGCACGGCGCTTTATTAAGTGCTGTAATCGTTTTAATATTCATGCATCTCCGCAGCCATTACACACACACATACACACACACACCCCTCCTCTGCTCCTCTTCTTTGCTTTTCAACATATTCTACGTTGGAAAGTGCCTTTCTTGCATTTCCTGGGAACTCGCTTTCCCTCCGGGCAGCAGGTGTTTTGGTCCACAGAACCCAGGCTCTGTCCCTCTTCCACACTGAGAAAAGAGGATTTTCTCTTGGTTTTTTTCTTCACTCCCCCTCACACACCTCCTTCCATCCACCCCCACCTCCTTTTCCTTCAAATGAAAGCTAATTAAACACCACTCTGTTCAAATGATGGCATTGTTTCACCATCAATGAAAGGGAGACGATGGAAGCTCTGGTGTGGTGTGTGTCCCCAGGACATCCCCAGGTGGCTCAATGATGCTCTGAGTGTGTCCCCACACAATTCTGTCAGGCAGATGCTTTCCACCTTCTTCTGTGCATGGAGTTGGGGTTTGCCCCAACCAACCTCAAGAGGGGCAGTCGAGGTGAAATGGTTTGTATCCCTTCAGTGGTGCAAGGACAGGGAGGTTCCTTTGCCCAGCTCTCACAAACCTTCCAAACTTCTTTTCTCAACTCAAAGAACAGAACTCTGTGTGCTGGGTCTGAGTGCAAGTAACCCAGAAATCATGGCACCACTTCTCCAGCCCCCCTCACCTGATGGCACCAGTCCTTGGCACTGGAACATGTTTAGTCCCAGACAAACCATCAGCCCCAAAACAGCCAAAAACTCTGCTCATCACCTCCATCCTCCTGTCCCTGCACTGATGACAGTTTGTCACAACATCTTTGCTGGGGATGGTGACCATCATGCAATGCACAAGAGGCAGGATGTTTACTCAGGGATTACAGAAGAGATATATCATAGAATCCTAGAATGGTTTGGGCTGGAAAAGACCTTAAAGATCATCTAGTTCCAACCCTGCCATGGGCAGAGACACCTCCCACTAGACCAGGGTTCTCCAAGCCCAATTCAACCTGATCTTCAACACTTCCAGGGATGGGGCAGCCACAGCTCCGTGGGCAACTTCACCATCCTCATATTGAAGAATTTCTTTACTGTTTAAAGCCATTACCTCCATGCCCATATAAAAATTCCCTCTCCAGCTTTCTTGTAGGCCCCATTCAGATACTGGAAGGCCACTCTACCTACAACATGGAGACTTATGTTTCAGCATCTCATTCGTTTTGGGCTGGGCAGTGTTTTCCCAGGGCTGGAGGTGTGCCTGTCACCGGATCCCTTGGAGCAGTGTCTGTAAGCCATTGAGAAAACAGCAAATCTGGGAGTTGTTTCAGAGGCAAATATCACAAAAAAATCTCCTTCAGATGTCTGCTTGCAGGATTAGCTGCTGCTGAGGGAGAAGCAGAATGGCAGCCTTGAAGCAAGGCTGATGATGAGGATATTGGGAGTAGTTTGGAGAAGTGGCTCCAAGCCTGACATTGTGCAGCTTCACAGCTCACCTGGGTGCTCACAGTGTTGTTCTTCTTCCACTTGACCCACCTGTGATCTACCCTAAAAAATAGGGCCACAGATACATGATATTTCCCCAGACACACAACCAGGCCTGACAGCAAGATGAGGGACACCTTAGCCAAATCCAAAACACAGAAGTAGCACCTCCACCTGGCTTCCAGCTCCACCCAGAGCATGGTGCTCACCCCAAAGTTTACATGCATTTTGAGGAAACTAAACCCATTTTTAAACTCCTTCCTGGGTTCAGTAACTGAGCATTTCACTTGGAAATGAGGTGGGGAAAAGGTACCTCTGAAATCATTAGAGTGAAATTAAAATTTAAAAAAACGCATGGTGGGATAATTGCCCAAATTCCCTCAAGTAGCTTGGGATCCCTTCCAAACCCCGGATTTCTGGTTACCATATTTGAGTAAAACCTCCTGGTTGGTGTATTCAGAGCACCTGTGGCAAAGGCAGTGGGGAATTAAGAGTAGGATGTCAACGATGGAGGAGCGGAGGAGGGACACCTGAACTGCCAGGGGACAGGTGAGGTGACAGCAAAGCCCCATCTGGGCCAGAGGAAGGTGCTGGCCATACACCAGACTTTAGAACTAGGATCCCATCCCATCAGCAGCAGCTCAGGGCACCCCAAAACCAGACAGGGCTTCAAGGTGGCTCTGTTTTTGGATGAGGAAACATGATGTTCTCCTGCCCCTCTGACAAATTCCCCTTTTCACAGAATCAGACTGGTTTGGGCTGGAAGGGACCTTAAAGATCCACTTCCAACCCATCACCATGGGCAGGGACACCTCCCACTAGACCAGGTTGCTCCAAAACCCATCCAATCTGGCCTTGAACACTTCCAGGGATGGGGCATTTACAGCTTCCCTGGGAGAACACCACCCTCACAGGAAAGAATTTCTTCCTAATGTCTAAACTAAATCTTCCCTGCTCCAGTTTAAAGCCTTTACCCCTGATCCCATCCCTCTGTGTCCTTGTCCAAAGTCCCTCCCCAGCTTTCCTGGAGCCTCTTCAGGAACTGGAAGGTGCTCTGAGGTCTCCCTGGAGCCTTCTCTTCCCCGGGCTGAACATCCCCAACTTCACAGGACGTCCATCCAGCAGCAGCCCCACGATGGGCTCATCCCAGCAGGGTGCAGGGGTGCAGGGTGCAGCCCTGGCTGCTTTCAGCTGTGGCTGAGGTATGCACAGCTGGGGCTGTGCTGGGGTCTGTGCTGGCAGAGCTCTGCACCGCCCCGGAGTTCCCCCGAGTTCAAAGCTCTGCTGCTGACTTTGTACCCCACTGGAAGACACTTCCCCTCACCGCCTTCCGGGTGAGATTTCATAGCTGCAAGGAGAAAGGGCTTTTCATCATTTGGCCTCAAACTTTTTCTTTTTTTTTTTTTTCCTCTTTTTTCTTTTTTTTTTTTTTCCTTTCTTTCTTTCTTCTCCCTCCCCTCCCCTTTTTCTTTTTTTGGTAACAATATCCCATAGAGAAAGGAAACAAACAGATTAACCGCTGGCTCTCCAGGCTGAGGCAGCCTCACCCACACACAGCAGCTGTCACCCTTGATCCCAAAAGTTCTGCATCCCCTGGCCCATCCCACTTTAAGGGCATGGTGAAACTGATGGGGGCAGAGGGGGATGCCAGCTGTGCCCAGCCCCTCTGCCCCCCAGCAGAGTTCAAGGTGAGGAGGGGGCTGCTTTGCTGGGGTACCCAGGGTTCAATCCGGGGTTTGGCATCGAAGGTCAAAGCTCTGCAAGGCTGGCGTGTGAATGTGTCCCCGCTTCAGTCTCCTTCTCCTGCAGGGTTTCTCCTGCTAGCACAGAAGCTATTGGGTGTTTTTTCCATAAGTGACACAGGGGTACGTCAACAGAACTGGTTTGGTAATATTAGAATCATAGAATCCCAGACTGGTTGGGGTTAGAAGGGACCTTAAAAATCACCCAGCTTCAATCCTCCTGCTATGGGCAGGGACACCTCCCACCAGACCGGGTTGCTCCAAGACCCATCTGACCTGGACTTGAATGCTTCCAGGGATGGGGAACTCATCCACAACTCCTCTGGGCCTTTCAGGCCTTGAGTTGGACTGTAGCAGAGACATTGGCCAGCATAGATGAGGCCCTGGGGCAGGCAAGGCTACAGAAAAGGGATGATTTGCCCCAGAGACATACTCCTCCAGTGTTAAACCCCAAACCACCCACTGGTGGGTCCCATCCCATCCCTCTATCCCTAGCAGCCCCAGTGACAGATGAACTGTGTTGGGATGGGGTCCTGGGGGTGACCAGCCATGCTGGGGAGGCTGCAGCTGCCCCAGAAACACTAAAAGTCCCACAAGGGATGGTGGAGCATGAAGGAGAGAAGGAGCAAGTGCACCAATGGACTTGGGATTTGGGAATACACCAGTTTTTCCTCTTCAGCAACTGGTCTACATGATCTATCTTAAAGCTTGGAAAGATGGCAGGAAAAGCAGCTCAGGTGGGTAGAAAGGAGTTGTTTGAGAATGCATGAAGTAGTGTCAGACCCTGGACCATGACCCCTGGACCATTTTAAGGGGAAAATGAAGCAGTGCCACCAGCATGCTGAGCATCTAACAAATAAAAACCATTTGAGCACCAGCTCTCCTTGGAGCTCAGTTGTGTTGATGCCAAATATTTCAAGACACAAGAACAAATTTTGGTAATTGCATGCGGGGTGACCTAAATCCCATTCCCAATTTTATAGGGATATAAATCTAATATTTAACCAACAGCATGAAGGATCCTAAGTTTATTTTGGGGCACACGGTCATACTCATAGCTTACAGTAAATAGGTAAGGCAGGCAGCTTAACGGATAACAATCACGTTCAGGGGTTAGAGTATTGTTAAGAGCTGTTTTGCTAAGATAAGATTTCTGACATCCATCATTGCTTCTGTCAAACCCAAGAGGTTGTGAGCATGATAAGAAGTTGTCGTGGTTTCACTTCGTTAAAAGGCTTTCTCAGGTTCAGGAAAGATTGATATTGCAGTGGTGATAACTCCCTGCAAGCAGGTAGCAATCCCCACAGCATCTCAAATCACTGTCATGTGACTCTTTTGGGAGACAGTTCTGGGAGATATTGACTATTTTTGTCTATTATCTACCCACATATCTTCTTATCTGTTTTTTTATATCTATTTTTATTTATTTTGGCCAAAACTAGTACTCAGTCCAAGTGAATAACTTTCTGCTGCTGACATTCATCTGAGTCTGGTGGGTGCCACAACATCCTGAGACCCACTTTAGGGCTCCTGGTCTACATCCTAATGGAGATTTACCAATTTAGCAGTGCTAATGTTACCATAAACAGCAGAATTCATCCCAAACCTCCCTTGATGAAGTTGCCACTCCTCCTCGGGGCTCTCCCCATCTTTTCTGGGGTGGATGCAAAGAGTTTGGATCACGTGGGGAAACCACACAGAGCATGGAGGGATCTCGGGGTACAAATGTGCGGCGCCTCTTCAGAGCTCCAGCACAGAAGCTGCTTATACTGTAAATAAACAGAAACAAGTAGTGGGTGCAATCCTTTTCCTAACCCTCTCTGCTACTCTGGGAGAGGAGGTGCCGTGCCCAAGAGCAACAGCAGCAAAATCCTCTTTTTTTTGTTTTGTTTTGTTTTGGGGGCGGCGGTGGTGGAAGGAGATCTCTGAAATAATCCAAGCAAAAATGGGCTGAGGAGGCTGGAAATGGTGAAATAGCAGGACCTGATTTTACAGAGCTGGTTTTCATGTAGAGGTGATGATGGATTTGCTCTGTCCATCCTGTGCCTGGGCACGTCCAGCTCCTCTGCTGGCACGGTCAGCAATGAGGAGTGCTGGGAAACGGGGGCAACTCAGGGCCGTCTGGAAGTGTCCATCCCTCCTGAAACACTGGTTTCCAGGAGGGGAAAAACAAACTTGAGATGAGCAATAGGTGAATCATTTAGTCCTGTCTGAATATTAAAAGAAAATCCAGACTGGGATGACAGGTTCAGTGAGTATGAGAGTTACTGCTGCAGGTACCAGACTGAAGCTCCCTCGCATGGGCAGAGTTTTTACTCAAGCCCCTGGTCCTACATGCAGGGTCCTAAAAAGCAGTCCTGAGGGACCTGTGTTGGGATGGAAAGTTCTGCTCCAGACTGGGTGTGGAGAAGAGGGAGGAAAGGAAGAAAAAGGCCATTCTTAGGGATGGGGAAGGTGGAGCAGGGTGGAGCTGCATCCAACCCTGGAAAGGGCAAATGGGTGCCCACCCATCACCCTGAGCACCCAGTGAGTGACAAATTAAGGACAGGAGGAAGCTCTCTGAGAGGAGAGGAGTGCTCTGCTTCACTCAGCAGAGGAGTGTGGACGGTATTCTGTGGGTCATCCTTTCAGCCACAGGACTGAAATCCCCTGCCCAGAGCAAGGTGTGGAGCAGGTCTGTGGGGTCCTGCAGCTGGACCAGCAGCTTTGAAGCACCACTTGGCTTTTGGCCACCAAGTGCACTTTCTCCTCCTGTCCATCCCTGTGGGATTAAACTTTCCTCTGCCAGGTGCTCTGTGGTTGGGGCAGGGCTTGGAGAGGCTGGGTGGTGGTGGGCGAGAGAGCTTTAAAATAACCCAGGGTGTGGACATCTCTTTGGCAGTCATGTTATAAAAGGGTCTGGCTTGCCCAAACAGGTATGTGCTGGGTATCTTCAGCCCTTGATGGTGGGTACCTCTGCGGTGGAGTCAGCTGCAGGTGCCCTCATCATGGCCAAGCCTCAGAGGCTTGTGAAGGACCAACACTCTCCCACAGCACATGGCAAAGCAATCCTTTGCATGTCTCAAGGCTTTGGGTCAGGCTGTTGGCTTGATGCCAGGCCTTGGAGACCTGGGGTTGAACTAGATGACCTCCAAAGGTCCCTTTACACCTGAATTATTCCAAGATCCCAGGAATTTCCCTATGACTGCAAGAGCAGATAGAGACACATCGTATGATGCTTGGTAATGAAGCTGTACTCAAAACTCCTCCAGACAGGGCTTGGGTCATACAGTCAGTCTCTTGCTGTCATGACACCACTGCCCAAGCCAGTCCAACAGGATCCAGCTCTAAAACAAACGTTACCTGATGGAGATGCTGGAGAGTTAATGCCCAGATCCATGGAAGGGAGTCAGGCACCGTTGTATCTCCAGGTATGGAGATACAGGCATGGACCAACCTGCTCCCACTACATCCAGGAGGATACCACACAGCTCTCCTCACAGCCTTCCCATGCAGTATGTGGTTCCAGCAATGGCCAATGCCACCTTTGGGCATTGATTTCCACTTAGGCTGGTGTCACCTAATTTGTTGGCTCTTGCTCCAGACCATTTCCATCACGAGGCCTCATTCAGTGCATCTCAGCTGGGCAACCAAAACTGTCCAGAGGATGAGGTGAGTTGAAGGTGTTCATTCCAGCTATGGGAAGAGGCCAAGGCAGGGTTCACACTTGCTATCAGCACAACAGCACAGACCCTGCTGCTGCAGGCTGAGGGCTTTTCACTGGCTTTTCACTGACACTTTCACTGGCTTTTCACTGACTGAGCACCCACCTGCTCACACTGCTGAGGCCACTGTGTCCACCGGTGGCACCCACAGAGTCACCTTCCCTGCTGACAGGATCCTGTGTCTTTTTCTTTGTGATAGCTTCACCGAGATAATTGCCAGCAAACACTGCAGCTTGATAAGCAAAACATTGGCAAGCTGCAATTTCTCAAGCATCTTTAGCTAAATTTGTAGCGGTTGTCTCCAATTTGCAGCCCTGTTTGTGTCTGTGAAGAAGACACACTTTCTCAGCTCCCTCCTCATGTTCCCACTTGCCCTGCACAGCCATGGAGGTAGAAGGAGGATTCCCCTTGCTTTATGCAGCTTGGCTTTGACTGAATAGCTTCCAGTTACCTTGAAACCTAATCTTCTTTTGAACTCTTTTTAAGTCAGTTGCATTCTTGGAAGGAGATGAGCCTGCGAACTTGTATCATCTGATGAGAGAGATAAGAGCTCTGCAGAACCTACGCCCAGTGGCAGGCACAAGCCAGAAAACATCTGCACCTGCTCACATGGAAAAAGCACCCAGGTATTAGAAGAGGCCATTTGCCTTTCATGAGTTTTGGGATGTTTATTCCATCGGGGAACTTCTCAGAGATGTCCTGGTTGCCTGCTTTGGGGCAACCACCCATCAGTCCTATGTGAGCTCTGAGATGTGCTGCAAGACAAACTGCTATCTGAGTGTCTCCAGATGAAGATGATCTTCACAGTTTGCTTTTTGAGGTGGTTCAGTGCTGGTTTACAGCTGGTAAAATGGTATTACTGAAAGAAGCTGAGAGCCCTGCTCCTTCTTAGCCCAGAATTCCCAATCTTTTCTATTCCTCTTGCCCTAAAATAAGGACTGAGCAGATGTGCTCAAAACCAAGCTTTGTCTTCCTTGCCAGTCTAGTTACCTGTGGCAGCAGCTACCCACGGCCACCAGTGACCACAGAAGGAGCCCAAGGATCACAATTGCTAAGGATATGCTGATCATCCCTCTTCTAGGGGGATCTATAGAGCTGTTCCCACTGTTGGTCCTTACCCAGTCACTAGGTTAAGGTATGACTTTTGGGAAGTTTGGCAGGCTGCCTCTGTAGCTGTACATCCCTATAGGGTCCAGGTGTCTCTCATAAGTGTCTGAGCTTCCACAAGCATGAGACAAGGGTTTGGTGCTCAACTCTCTTCCTCATGGAGTCAGCCTGGGGTGGCCTCACTGTGCTGTTGGCTTTTTACTCGTAAGGTTATTACTGCTGAGAAATGAACCAGAGGGAGCAAGCAAGAAGAGGCAGGGACTACATGAGAGAAGAAAACAGATGCATTTTCTAACCCATTCCTCCAGCCAAACTAGCCATGAAACACCATGGTGACCACTGCTTTTGGTCTCTACTGTGGAGCAGAGGACCATCAAAAGAGAAGAGGGCTGGAGAGAGGGACAAAAAAACCACTGCATATAACGTCGGGCTGGATGCTGAGCATGAAGCAACCAACATACCTGAGGGCAAAGATCTGGGCCCTCAGGTCTCCTGCGGGAAGCCGGGATGACGCCACCTTTTTCGTGTGCCTTCTGCTCTCCTCCATGGCTCCTTGGATCCTCAGCTTCAAACACAGCTGCTTATCTTCCTACATTACTCAGTGTTTCCCTACGTGTGCTCTAACGCATCTTCAAAGCGCAAGCGCTCACCACAGTGAACAGACCGGTTGATTAAATTAGAGTCACTTCTTCTGATCGTCAATGGTAGAGACTGTGAGGGCTGGGGAAGCATTTTTTGGGGGTAGCTGGGAATAAAATTGCCCCAAAATTGCTCATTGTCAGAGCCATTCGAGGTGAGACCCATAACAACTCAGGAACCTTCTGTAAGGTCTCACCCTTACAGGAACAGAGGAGCCTCTGCAAGAGCAGACGTGTACTAATGGGTTTTCCTTTTTTAGTAGTGTTATTCCCACTGGGATATTAAAGAACTACCCCAGAGCATCTGGGCAAAGAGCTAATTCCCCCGAAACCCAGGGCGGTTCATCAGCCCAATCCATTCCCTCTGAGTTATTCTCAACACTTTGGATGCCAGATGCGGGTTTCAAATTGTAACAGCCAGGGCGAGCGAGAGGAAACAACCAGCCCTTTTTCCCCCTTGGAATTCCTTTGTTCATTAAACAAACGGCCAAAAAGTGGTGAAAGTCTAAATTCTGGTTCCAGAGGGTGTGTGCAAGCTGTGAGCTGGAGCAAAACTGAGCCCTTGAGAGAAGCAGAGACTTGGTCCTGGGCACCTCCTGGCCACTGGTGGTGGTCAGGAAGGAGAATTATTTATTTTAGTGTATATATTTTTTTATTTTTATATTCACCTTCCTCCAAGAGAGTGGTTCCTGCTCTCTCAGGCAGAGTGGGATGGCATCAGGGCCCCCCTTATGACTGTAGAGGATCCTCTTTGTCAAGTAACCCAACTGGAGTCCTCCCAGTACGCGACAGTCACATGATGGTTGTGTGGCTCTATGGGAAAGGAGGCGAGTGGGAGAGTTGGACCTCCGGGCTGCCAGAAGAGTTCATACAGCCCACAGCGTGCTCCTGCCCACATCTGAGGAGCTGTTGGGAAGGTGAGCAAGAAGGAGGGAACTGAGGACCAGATGCATTGCCCCCGTGGGGCTGTCTCCAGCCTGCAGGCCATGGGGAAGGCGCGCCTGCACCACCCCTCCCGGTGGTTGCTCTTTGATAGGTGCCGTGGAGGAGATGGTGGATCAGGGGAGAGGGAGCACTGGGATGATCCAGTCCGGGAAGTCGTGTCTATCTTTGTTCTCCTCCTACCTGATTGTGGGATGACTCATCCCCTTCAAAACCAGCGAGGAGGCTATTTCTGACACGAGGTGCTACTTGGCGTGAGTAAAGATGGAAAAGCCTGCCCCATAACTTGGATGATAAAAAGGATAATAATTATGCTTTATATAGCAGACTTACAAATAATGGCTTGATTCTTTGGCTGTTCAAGACCACACACGCTTTTTTTTTTTTTTTTTTTTTTTTTACTTTTTTTTTTTTGTTCAGGGAGAGGGGTGTGGGGGGTTAATCTGGGACTTTTTTAGCTGGAACGGGAGATCTGTGTGGTCCCGTAGGCTCCTGTATAATAATTCTTTTAGCTTAATATCTTTTGATCTCTTCTAAAGTTATTCATCAGCCCTGAATAACACGCTGCTTGACAGTCAGAAGTTTTTATTGGTGAAATGGTGCTTCATTTCACCTTCAAACAAAAGCAGGCTCAATGCTGCTCTTCCCCGGGTGCTGCAGGAACCCATGGGCAGGTGCTGGGGATGTTAGGAGAAATGGGATATTAAGCAGAGACAGGAAGGAAGGGGAGGAAGAAAAAGGAGAGAGGTCAACAAAGAAAAGTACAGCATAAAGGAACAAAAGGAAGAAAGAAGCACATAAAAAAAAAAAAACAAACCAAAAAAAAAAACGCTGCTGGAAAGAGAACAACCAACAACATTTTGGGGTTTTTTTAATCTATTTAAATAAAAAGAAAAGGAAAGAAGTGCCAAAGTAAGGGACAGGTAAAGGGGAGTTAGTTCAAGTCGTCCCAAGGAATCTGGTGGCTCTGATTCAAGTCCTTCCAAGGAGCAGATATTGGGCAAAGGGAAAAAGGAACTCTGGGGCAGACAGTGGCTGCAGTTAACGGACCAGGGTGAAGTGCTCAGGTGCTAAAAAGCAGATGGTTTCAATGTGCAAAAGCTGACAAGGGAGGTAAGGCACAGGTTGAAGAGCACCTCCAATTGAAGAACAGCCCAATCTCCCTGTATTTGAGAAGGAAAGAACACAATCTGTCCAACCAAGCCCTCTGGTGTGGGGTCAAGAGCACAGCTTGTGCCAGAACATCTCCCAGACACCAGGAGAGATGGCACATTTTTCCAGTGTAAATGTTCTGGAGACTTGAAAGAAAACTTTGGAAGACTTTGGAGTGTCACACAGGGCACAGCAAGTTCCTCAGGAGGAAAGGGAGGGGAGCAGAGGCCTGGCTGAAGGCAAACGAGCAGGGAAAGGTCAGATGAAGGGAAGGGAGATCATCAATGGGGCTTCCTCAGACTCAGTGCTAGAGACCATTTCCCATTCTCCCTGTTGACTTCAGCACAAAAAACAGCAATCTATTGATAAATCAACTGATGTCAAAAAATCGGGGGACAAGGTAAGGCATCACCAGTCTGGAAATGGTATAGTTGCAGTACAGAAGAACTGTCTGAGCCCACCAACTGGGACACCAGACATGAGGTGGCACTGAAGAGCAGAGGGACAAGCTGACAGATTTAGGTGGGCATTCATCTGACCATGTGCCAGCTGTCTGAAAGTAATCCAAACCCAGCACATATAGACCAGTCCACAGGGGTAATTTTCTCCACCTAAGATGCGTGTCTGACTTTTCCATGGTTGCAATTCATGGTAGAAATGAAGCTTTTCAGTA